>NC_133772.1:782989-798337 GCF_003597395.2 Chelonoidis abingdonii
TACCCGCCTACCCACAACCCAAACCCCCTCCATGACCTCCCCCCTCCATCCCTGAACTCCTTCTCTGGACCTGCACCCCAACACCCCCTCTTGCCGCCCAGCCCTAGCCCCTCCCCCCTGAATTCCTTCCGACCATACCACACACACCCCTGCCCATCCCCATGAATATGACGTCTTTGTTTCGGTCTCCCAAAAACCGTTGATGGAAGATTTCAACACAGTGACTGCTAAGAATGACAGTTTAAACGAGAAACCTGTCAAACGCCTTACCACCAGTCTGGGGTCCCGCAGCCACCCAGCTTCTCGAACCTGGCACCTGCTGCAGATTCCCTTTCAATAACGTCACGAGAGTCACCGGCGATCTCTGAACGCCCCCCAAAAGCACAGCAGACTTTGGGGACTCCTCATCCCTCGGAAAAGACTTGTTCAGTGCAAGAAGCTCACACGGCATCACCTCCTGGTCCTCCTGGACATCAGCATCCTCTGCCCTCACGTGGCTTCACCACAGCGAGTCCGCCCACGAGTCCTGCGGAAGCCACAGGTTCACACCCCACTTAGCAGTCAGACCTAACTCATCAGACCACAAACAAGAGGTTTATTCGATGACAAAAACAGGTCTAAAAAACAAGAGCAAGTAGTACATGTGAACTAGACCCCTCTCCAACCGGTGCCATTTCGGGGGCATGAGCCAGAACCCCTCAGGTCTGCACTTCCCTCTCCTCCATACCACTCCAGACAACATCCCCCTCCCGACCCCTCCTCTCTGCTCAGCTCTTTCCCAGGGCCATAGAGAGTCGACCTGAATCCCTTGTCTCCAGCACTTCACTGGCACCTTTCCAAGAGAGGGCCCAGTCCATCGTCTGCTTAAGAGATAGAGTGTCAGTCATTTAGAAGCACTGCCTCTATTTGCCTCGCAGCAATCAACACACCCTTATCCACCACCAACTAAGACACTTAAGAAACTGCCAAGGACACTGAGGCAACCAACACAGTGTTCAGAAGCACAACATAAGAACCATCCCAGTTTGTCAATCTCTCCCCCCTAAGAACTGAGACCAGGTCACTCCAACCAGTGACCTGAGGGAAGTTCGAACCCAACCAACGTCCATGATGCCCGAGCAAATCTCTCCCAATATCTGGGATTACACCAGGCCCTCCCAGTTTTGTCCCCCATTCTTGGCTTGAGTGCTGCCAAATGCAACTCGCAGGCCGCATGTGGGAAGGTTTATTGGCCTGTGCCTTTTGCCACCCAATACTCCTGGGTTTATAACAGGACGGGGTCTCTCCCCAGCACTCTGGGCTGGCGATTCGGGCTCTCTATTGGTTAAAGCCCACATCTTGGGCTTGGCCACTTCTGGGCTTGGGCACGCTCCCCACCTTGTGGGCCCCAGATAACTAACCCTCTGCCATCCCCATCTAATACTTTCCAAGCTTTACGCCATCAGTCCCAAACCATCTTAGGCATGCCCAACCCCCCTCTTCAACATACACCTTTCCCCAGTCTGGCAAAATTCCATCATGTTATGCAGATGTCGCAGGGCCAATTCCTCCATCCGCCCTCTAGCTTTGTCTAAAACTCCCCAGGCCTAGGCATGGGTCCGGCAATCGGAACGCTGTTGAATGGCTTTTAATTTCTGATAAGGCCCCATAAAAACCTAGACCATACCGCCTCACCTTGGGGATCAGCCACGGATGAGAGCCCATGGCTGTAACAACAGCTGGATCCCAATCTAACGCCACATGTCTGGACCTCTCTCTCCAGGATCTGGGCTGCTTTACTCTGAATGGGGAACACCTAATGGGAGATTGCTCCCACCTCAGGGAAAGATCCCAGGGTCTCACCCCTTCTCCTCCAAATCCCGAACCTTTGCCGGTCCAGGGAATCCCTCACTCTCCTCCCATACCAGCAGCTAAGGAAAGAACCGTGGTGGAATTCCTGGCAAACCTTCCAACCCCTGCTCCTGAAATTCCCCCTCATGTTCTACTTCTTGGCACCCATCCCGGACAGGAAGTCCCTTTCGCCACAGACTACTGTCTCCTGCAGCCTTCCCAAGGTTGCAAGCGCTGTAGGCAAGCAAAGTTCCCTCAGCTTCTCCAAGGAGGATCTCTCTGCAGTCGGTCTGGGATTCACATCTGCATGGGACAGGAGTGGGAACCCTGCTCCCTCTCAGCTGCTGGCCTGGGGGTCCGCCCCTGACGCTGTCCCTGGTAGCTCACCTCCCTGCTGTTAATCATTCCCAGCAGCACGTCCTGGACCAGGCAAACCTGGTTGCCAGAGCTGACTCCTTGCTGATTCCCCCCACTCAGTCTGGTATCTACTTCCCCCCGTGCTCAGCGCAGCCAACTGGCTTGTCCCCAGTGGGCAGCAAAGACTCTCCTCTCTGGTCTCAGCATCAGAGCCAAGCGTGAGCCCCCTCTCACGTGTCAGGGGACGGAGCATCTCCCCTCCCCCCTAGTCCCCAAGGGGGCTGGTTAGCAGGTAGGCAGTATCCTGAGCCCAAGCAGCCCTCACACCATGCCAGCCAAGGTCATTGCTTTCACCTGACCATAATTCCATCCTAACGACCAATTGGTTTCCCTGGATTTAAAATTCAAAACCTGCAAAGTTAACAGGAGCAGGCCTGGATCCGTCCAAGGGAAGAACAGTCACCCCAAACAAGGGCCTCTCCAGCACCGACATCTGGAAGAACCGCCAAGAACAACCATCCGACCCATCCAGCGTCTGCACAGGATCCGCCTAGCAGGCGAAGCTTCACCCCAGGGACCATCACCCAGGTCCCACGGCCCCATCAGCATCTGCGCTGGCCAAAACCACCACATTCCCATGTCCCAAGGGCCTCCGCCTCGCTGCAAGGCGTGTTCGCCCACTGACCCCTGGGCAGCCGCCCATCATGTCTCGTCACTCCACCACCACCAGTCCGTGCTCCTGCGCTTGCATGCTCGCCTCGCAGCTTCCTCAGGCTCTTGATCTCTCTCAACGGTCCTCTCGCTCTCATCGGGAGCTCTGCTCCAATCCCACTCTCCAATCCCCCTGATGGAACCCAATCGTGAAGATCCTTGTCTGTGGACAGACCTCAGATGCCTGCGCTGCCTACACTGTGCTCCCAGATCCTCTGTAGCCACCATCGGGTCCAGGAATCTTGCTCCTCAGAGCGGTCCTCCTCCTCAAGCTGCACGATTTAACTGGCCTTGTGAACTTCCCATCGTAAACCCTCTCTTCTGTCACAGGACATAATCAGTCTTCTTAGAGAATGGTGAAGGCCTTCACTCACCGTTCCCCAATGGCTCTGGACCTAACAGGCCGTGTGGCTCTTGCTCCCTAGTTTCCAGAAGAATCCTCCTGTGTGGCCAGCCCTTCGGTGGTCACCCACCTCTTTGCCAGGTGTGAGGTCTGCAGACTCCTCTGCCCTGGGACTGCTGCAATCCCAGGGAACCTGCTACGAAAATCCTATCTCTACCCAGGCCGAGCGCAGCTCCTCACCCCTGAGACTGTCACTTGATCCCTTCAGGGGACCCTGTATCTCCAAACATGTCTCTCTCCGCTGGTCACACCACCCGTTCCAGAGGTTAACTGCCCCCTGAAACCGTACCCTCCTGAGCCTTCAGACGCGCTGTGTCCTCATGAATCCTCCATTTGTTTACTGCTCCCCAGTCACTTACGGCAGAAGCGCCCATCCAGGGTGGCCGGGGGGGGGGATGAGTATCCCACTCTGCCACCAGATTGTCAGCGAGTCACCCCGAGCGATGCTCCATTTGGAAAGCTCCACCAGAAGCCAGGCAGGACTTTGGCGAACGACCCTCCATCTCCCTTGGAGCACGACTGTGTCAGTCGGCAAGAAGCTCCACCGCTCTATCACCCTCCTGGTCTCATCCTCTGGACAGCATCCCGATCAGCAATCCTCTGCCCCCCATGTGGCTTCACGCAGCGCGAGCGCCACCCAGGGCGGGGTCCTGGAAAAGCCACAGGGTTTCTGCACCCCACCCACTTCTGCAGTCAGATCATGACGCTCTCACCAGCAAAACTAGTAGTGGATTTATTCAAATGACAGACACAGAGTGCCTCCTACGAACACGCACTTGCTAGATACGCGAACCAGAACCCCACTCGGCCCGGTCCATTGGGGCGCGTTCGAAGCCCAGACCACCAGCGTCTGCAAGTCACCCCAGTCACCCCCCACGAGCTCTAGTCAACTCCCCCAGGCTACATCCCAACGCCCTTCCGGTCCCAGCACCTCCTCTGCGTCAGCCCTGCCTTCCCGGCCAAGCAGTACTGATCCTTTGTCCCAACACCTTCAGCATGGCACATTTCGACAGAGGAGGGGCCCAGGCCTCATTTGCTAGGCAGAGCAGAGTGCAGGCATTTAGGTCACTGGTCCTTTGCCGGCAGCAAGCAACACCCTTGATCCCATAGCCACCCAATACTATTAAGAAGATCCTAGGAGACACTGAGGCACCAACACAGTAGTCAGAAGCAAACATAAGAAACATGCCCAAGTTCTCGTCACAATACCTTCGTCCTCCATCATCCCCTGCAACATGGAAGGTAAACTACGACGCGTCCTGGAGTCATGGCTGGTTCTTTAGTTCCCCTTACTACAGGCGCACTATGTTTCCCACTATCCCAGGCCCTCTGAATCTGTCTCTAGCGCATCTCCCAGATCTTTCCAAAGTATAAGCGAGGCTATGAGCTTAGCAGGCCGGCTGCTCTCTCCGTGCACACTCTGGCCTAGTGCGTGGGGAACTATTTCGATCGCAGGGTCCTGGAGAACTGCAGCGCAGCTAATCTCTCTGCATTAGGGATTCGGTTTAACTTTTGACTCTTTTGGATTTGCTCTTCTAAACTGCCCCTTCCCAGTAACCTTCACTGTGTTAGCGCAGTGTCCTTCAAGGCCTTTCTCGTGGGTGAAGTAGCGTCGACAGATACAGAACTTACCAAGATACCATTCTCAGGAGGCTGGACGGGCCTACCTAGAAAGGTGTAGTGCGATACGATCCATACTCAAGAGCAGTAGTGTCCTGTAGTAACGGGTCCAAATCCTCGCTGGAAAAGGTAGAACTGAGTGGGTTCCGCAGGTCTGCTTTGGGAACCTGGCTAGTCATACATTTCAATCTAACACTTAGATGCTGGCATAGAAAGTAGCTTATTAGGTCTGCAATGATACCAACTGGGAGGGGGAACGCTAACTGCTTTGAGGACAGGTCAAAATTCCAATATGAGCTGGAAATTGAGAAAGGGGCTCTGAAGGGTACAGACTTTGGCTCGAAACAAAGGAACAATGCACAAGTCGCATCGAGCCATTGGGAAGTGAACAAGGGTTTGCACACACTCACAAGGGGCAGATAGGGCAGGGTAAGAAAGGGATCCTGGGGGCTCAATATGGGACCACAACTAAATAGAAGCTTCAACAGTAGCGTAGGACGCTGGCAAGCAAAACAAAGGTGCAATCGTGAGTGCACTACAGGCGCAGTCCTGCCAAGCAGAGCGGAGTCTGCCGCCCCGCTCCGCCCAGGCCTGGCTGGACCTGTTGTCAGCGCTGTGCACCGCTTGCAGGAGGATCGAATCGGGAAGACAGCGGGCTGGAGACCGCCCTCGGAGGGAGCTGGGGGCTGGGTGTGTTCGAGGCGCGATGGCCCCAACCAAGGCGCAGAAGGGGGCTCCAGCCGGGCGCTGTCGCGGGGACTCGGGGGTGGCAGCGTAATGATGATCTGGCCCGGCGCGTGCGCGGGACTCGTTGGTGGATGGCAAGCGCCGGAATGAGCGCCAGCGGGCGCTGCGACGGGACTCGTGGGGGGGGCAGCGCCGGATGAAGCGCCGGCGCTGCGCGGGGACTCCGGGCGGGGGGGGCATGCGCCGGATGACCGGCCCGGCCTGCGCGTGACTCGGGCGGGGGGCAGCAGCCGAAATGCAGCGGCCACGGCGCATGCGCGGGGACTACGAGCGGGGCAAGACGCCGGATGAGCGGCCCGGTCGCTAGCGCACGCGGACTCGGGCGGGGGGCAGCGCCCGATAGCGGCCCGGCGCTGCGCGGAACTACGGGGCTTGTGGGGTTGGCAATTAGCGCCGGATGACGGATTCCGGCGCTGCGCGGCGACTCGGGGCGGGGGGCAGCTCACGATGAGCGACCCGGGCTGCGCCGGGACTGCGGGGCGGTGGGGGGCAGCGCCGGATGACGGCCCGGGCGCTGCGCGGGAACTCGGGGCGGGGGCAGCGCCGGTGAAGCGCCCGCGCTGCGCGGGGACGTCGGGGCCGGGGGCACCGCCGGAGGCGTCCCGGGCCTGCAGCCTGCTGGAAGAGCTTCTCCCCGGCATGCCAAACAGCGCCGCGGCCGCCGGGCGAGGAGGCGTGGAGGCGGGCGAGGGCCGGACCCCATGACCCGCCGACCTAAAACAGGCGTGCCCGCCGGGGTTACGGTTCCATGCGCGATGACAGAAGAGCTGGGGCAGGACCCGCAGTCCCCCCCGCCCGCGAGCACCGGAGCGCCCCCGGGGCGGGGGGCTCAAGTCTCGTCGGAAGGGGCGGCCGGGGCGCTGCAGGAGGAACTCAGACGAAGGCGGGACTTTCATGAACTAATATAATTCGGCTAGCCTCAACCGGGTGCCGGTCCGTGATGTCATTGCCCGCTCTCCCGAAGTGTTCTGAGCTCTTAATTGCGGTTATTCAGAATAAGCTCCTCCGGTCATAATCCGTTTAATATCACTACATGTCTTTAGCAGGCTTTCCGGTCTGCCTCAGCTTACCCAACGCTCAGTTACACTGCTTTTGAACCTCACTTCCTTCCATCTTTAGCTTTCGCTTTCCGGGGGGAGGTTGAGGCTGTCGCCGAGCAGAGGCGGGGCAGCGAGCTCAGACCCCTGGTTGCGGGGAGGCGGGAAAGGGCCGTTGGGAGCGCGGGGGAAGCCCACGCGCTGCCGGGGGGAGGGAGCGGAAGGGCCGGCGCTCAACCCGGGGGGGGAGCGGGGGAGGAGAAGCGGGGGGCCATCGCTGCCGGGGGTAGAGAGCGGGGGGCCGGCGCTCCCCAGGGGGGAGGGAGCGGGGGAGAGGAGCGGGGGGCCGGCGCTCCCGGGGGGAGGGACGGGGGCCGGCGGCCAGGGGTGGGGAGCGCGGGAGGCATGAAGGCGGGGGCCGGCGCTGCCGGGGGGGGAGAGGAAGCGGGGCACGCGGCGCCAGGGAGGGAAGGAGACACGGAGCGGGGGAGAGGGAGTGTGGGAGGGGGCTCAGGGCTGGGGTTCAGGAGGGGGGTTGGGATGCAGGCTCCAGGAAGGAGTTTGGGTGCAGGAGGGGACTCAGGGCTGGGGGTTCAGGAGGGGGTTTGGGGTGCAGGCTCCAGCGGGGCAGCTCTTACCTCAGGCAGCCCCCAGTTGGTGGCACCGTGGGGCTAATCCAGCCTCCCACCCTGCCCTGGCTCCACACTGTTCCCGGAAACGGCCGCCATTTCCGGCCCCTTGACAGATGGGCCAGGGGTCTCCATGCGCTGCCCCCGCCCACAGGGACTGGCCCTGCAGCTCCCATTGGTCACAGTTCCCAGCCAATGGGAGCTGTGGAGCTGGCGCTGGGGGTGAGGGCAGCACATGGAGACCCCTGCCCTCCCCAGGGGCCATAGGGACATGTCAGGAGCCGTGGGGGGCTGGGGTAGGCAAGGAGCCTGTTTTAGCCTCACTGCACGGCCAACTGGACTTTTACCGGGCCAGAGCCGCCACGGCCCCTTTTCTGTTCAGCATTTGGGTCAAAAAACAGCTCCCTGGCAACCTTGGGCTCAGGGTGTGTGTGGGTTCGGGCCAGGGCTCCGCCCCAGCACTGTGTGTGTGTGGAAGGCATGGGGGGCCTGGCCCCGGGGTGTGTGCGGTGGGGTGTCAGGGGGCCCAGCCCTGGCTTGCAGGGGGCAGCCCAGGGCCTGGCCCCAGCTCAGTCTGTGTGGGGGGAGGGGCAGCCCTAGCTTGGGCTGTGTGTTGGGGGCGGGGGAGGGAGCAGGGGGCACAGCCCTGGCTTGCAGGGGGCAGCCCAGGGCCTGGCCCCATCTCGGTGAGTGTGGGAGGAGGGGCAGCCCTAGCTTGGGCTGTGTGTGTGGGCGGGGGGAGCAGGGGACCCAGCCCTGGCTTGCAGGGGGCAGCCCAGGGCCCAGCCCAGGGCCCAGCCCCATCTCGCTGGGTGTGGGAGGGCAATGGACAGCCCAGCCCCAGGTCCCTGCGCAGGAGTGGGGGTGCACCCACACTTGTCACCTCAGAGTCTCTGTAATTAGATGTTGAGCTGGGGCTCCCCCCATAGCCCCCCCATATCATGGGCTCCCCCCATAGCCATCTCCAGCAGGGGTGCCCCCCCATGGAAGATCACAGCCAGGGCTCTGTTTAAATAGTTTCCTCTTTATTGTAGGATTGAGGGTGGTGTCGCCCCTACCCGCACCCCCAGGGGTGGGGGGCCAGCAGCTCAGGGGTGGGGTGCACACCTGGAGTGTTGTCTGTCACCAGAAGGGGGAGCGGAAGCGGAGACACACACAGCCACGACAGCATGGGAAGGAGGGCCCGGACTCCTGGGTTCTTCACGCTCTTCTGCAGGCCTGAAGCCGGCCACACTAGACTCCGCAGGACGGGGGCAGGCAGCGGGGGGTGGGGGCTAGCGAGGGGCTGGGACCCCACATTTAGTAGGCGTGGTTGGAGACAAAGAGGGACTCGCTGGCAGCAGCTCCACTCTGGCCACTTGGGGTGTATTTCCCCTGGCAGGCGAGGCTGTTAGCCTGGAGGGGCAGGAAAGAGATCAGTACCCCACGCCCTGCCCCTGTGCCGGCCAGCCCCCCATTCCCTGCCCCCCGTGCTGGATCCAGCATTCCCATTCCGATCCCCCCAACCCCCTCCCGGGCAGTCCCCATTCTCTGCCCTCCTGTGCTGGATCCAGCACCCCCCATTCCCTGCCCTCCAACCCCCCACCCTTGTGCCGGCCAGCCCCCCATTCCCTGTCCCCCGTGCTGGATCCAGCCTCCCTCTTCCGATCCCCCCAACCCCCTGCGCTGGCTAGCCCCCCACACCCCTATTCCCTGGGTCCGGCGTGCTGGGGCCAGCACCCTCCATTTCAAGCCCCTCAACCCCTATTCTCTAACCCCGCCTCCATTCCCTGAGCCCCGCACTAGGGCCAGCACCCAAATTCCCCACCCTGGGGCTGGACGGGAGCAGTGCTCCCTGGGGGCAGGGTACGTACCAGGGCCCGTTTGACGTACTCCTCCTGGGCGGCCTTGGCGTTCTCCCTCTTGCCTGCCCAGGCCCGGAGGGCGGAGGCCTGCAGGGCGCGGCCGTAGGAGAAGGTGAGGGCCCAGGGCTTGTGCAGGGGGCACTTGTTGATGGCGTTGAGGTTGAGCGAAGCCTCCTCCTCGCTCTGCCCGCCGGACAGGAAGGTGATGCCTGCGGGGGGCAGGGGGGGGTCAGAAGGGGGCAGCTGGGCCCCCGCCCCCTGGGACCTCCTGAGTGACCTCTGGCCAGAGGGGACCCACTGACCCCCACATCCCATGGGACCCACTGACCCCCCCCCAGCCCTATGTGGCTAGAATCCTGAGCGACACCCCCACATCCCCATGGGACCTGCTTCCTGAACAAGTGTCAGGAGCCAGACGGGACCCCACTGACAACTCATCTCCGCCGCCACCGGAGGACCGATCTGAAGAGCGCGGCCCCTCTGAGGCCGTAGGGGAACCCACTGACAGCCCACATCACTCTGGGACCATGCCTGAGCGACCTCTGGCAGGAGGGACAACTGCACCAAGAACACTGCCAACTCCAGTCATCATTCCCACTGGGACCTACTCAGTCAACCCTCAGGGCCGGAGGGGACCCACTGAACTCCCCGCCCCGGCCTGGATCCTCCTAGTGACCTCTGGCCGGAGGGGACCACCAACCCCAAATCCCCTGTGGACCCTTGCTCAGTGACTCTCAGACCTGGAGGGACACCACTGACTCCCCCACGCCTTGGGACCTGATCGCTGAGGTGACTCTGACCGGGGAGGAACCCCCGACCCCGCAAATCCCATGGGACCCTGAGTGACTTCTGGCCGGAGGGCCCACTGCCCCACATACCCCTGGGACCTCTTAGCACACCTCTGGCTGGAGCGGACCCCTGACCCCCTCCACCCTCCTGGGACTCCTGAGCGGACCTCAGTGCCAGAGGGGAGCCACTGACCACCCCCGCCCCTGGGACCATGCTCTGACGACGACTGCAGGCTGGAGGGGACCCTGACCCCCCTTGCCCGTGACCTGCCTAGCGAATAGGGCAGGGGGACACCCACTGACCTACCCCCACCCTGTGGGACCTCCTGAGGCAATGTCCGGGCCAGAGGGACCCAACTGACCCCCCGTCTCCGGGACTCGCTGAGCGACCTCAGGGGCCGAGGGACCCCAAACCCCCCAGCCGCTGGGACCTTCATGGCGATCCTCTGGCCGGAGGAGAACCTCAACCCCCATGGAACCTCCTAGTCGACCTAGGGCTGGGAGGGGAACCCACCGAACCCGTCCCCGCCCCTGGGATCTCCTGAGCGACCTCAGGCTGGAAGGACCCAGTCACCGACCCCACATCACCATGGACCTCCTGAGCAACCGTCAGGGCCAGAGGAGACCCACTGACGCACGCCGCCGTGGGACCTCCTGAGTGACCTCTGGCGGAGGGGAACCCACCGACCCCCGTTGTCGCACTCGTTCTGGGACATTGCTGTGTTATCCTCGCCGTCCCGGGACCCTGGGCAGTTCCTGAGCGACGTCAGGAAACGGCCAAGGTGTAGGTCTACATTGACCCACCCGCCCTGAGACCTCTGAGGCGAAGTCAGGAGGCCAGAGGGACCCACTGACCCGCCGCCCTCTGGATTCCTATGCGCCGTCACGTAGCTTAGATAGCGAAGCGCGGAGGGACTCGGATCACTGAACCCGCACCCCCACCTGGGACCCTTTCTGAGCGACCTCTGGCCGGAGAGAATCCACAAACCCCGTCACGGGACATCGAAGAGCACCTCCAAGGCCGGGAAGGGGAGCAGCACTGCACCCAGTTTGTAACCTTTTACTCGGGCCGCCCCCCAGCTTCTTGGACCACCTCCTGAGCGAAGCCTCTGGCCGTCGAGGGACTCACCCGCACTCGCCACCTCTACAGTATGAGCGCTCCGCTTGTGACCCAGTCTACTGAAGGAGGCCTTACCATGGGCCGGAGGGGACCACTGAGACCATTTCCATCCCGACGCTCCTAAGGGACTCCCATGAAAGCGGCTCAGGCGGAGGGGACCCACCCTAGCGTCCCCACATTCGCCCTGCGGGAACTCCTCGAGCTGACATTCTGTGGCGGGAGGCGAACCTCACTGACACTCGCTACGCCCCCACCGCACCCTGGACCACCTGAGCGATCCTGGGCTGGAGGGACCTGCACACAGAGAGACCCCCAGCCCCTGGGACCCCATCCTCGACCGCCTCTGGCTCTGGAGTGGGACCACTCCCATCGCCACCAGCCTGGACTCCTGAGCGACCTCTGGGCCGGAGTGACCCACTGACCCCTACCAGTTGCTCGGCTGAATTGACCCCCCCTCCCTGGGCTGGAAGGAGGTGAAACCCATATCTCCCACACGTCCTTTTCCTTCCCGAGGCCCAAGGCTGCGCGAGTTTGCCAGGGCTCCAGGGGCGGTCGGGGCCGGGCAGCCAGTGGTAATCGGGGCTACGCTGCCAAGTTCAGCCCAGCTGCTACATTCTGCGCCCTCCAGCCCAATGCGGCCTCCACCTCGCGTTGCTTCCGCCAGACCCTCTGCTAGCGGGGGCCGGGCGTCACCATGTTGGGTTCCCGCAGCAGAGGAGGCGCCCCAAGGAGCCCGGGTCTTCGACTGGGGGCGGGGAGGGGGGGCACTCACCGGGCACCGCGGGCGGCACGGTGCGGCGCAGGGCGGTGACGGTCGCCATGGCGATCTCCTCAGCGCCGTATTTCTTGGGGCAGGCGTGGCCGGGCGTCACCATGTTGGGTTTCAGCAGCGTCCCCTCCAGGTAGACGTGGTGGTCGCTCAGCGCCTTGTACACGGCCGCCAGCACCTGGGGGCAGGGCCAGAGATGAGGTGGGGCCAGCCATGGGAGGCTCCGCCCCTCCAACCCCCCCAGCCCCACCCCCTGCCCAGCCCCAGAGCCCCTCTCACCTTCTCGGTGACGTACTGGCAGCACTTCAGGTCATGGTCCCCATCGGGCAGGATTTCCGGCTCCACAATGGGCACGATCCCGTTCTGGGGGGGCAGACACGGGGTGGGGTCAGAGACCCCCAGACACAGCAATGCAGCACCCCCATCCAGTGCCCAAATGGGGCCCTGCAGCTGCATGTGCTCAGTGTCCCCCCCAGTGGGGAGAGGGGGAGCGGGGCGCCCACCTGCTGGCAGATGCTGGCGTAGCGCGCCAGGACGTTGGCGTTCTCCAGGATGGCCAGGTGGGAGGGCGTGTGCTCCGAGATCTTCAGCACGCAGCGCCACTTGGCGAAGTCAGCCCCGTCCTTCTTGTACTGGGCACAGCGCTCGGACAGGCCGTCCAGCCCTGGGGGAGGGACAGAGCGTGAGCCCGGGGGCTAGTGTCCGGGCCCGGGCCCCGGCCCCGGCCCTGGCCTCGCGGGGGCTGGCTGCCATTGGACACAGCCCACGTCACTCACCCTGGGTGGTGGTCTCTCCGTTTGTCCCAGCCAGGGGCACGACACCTTTGTCCACCTGCAGGGCAGAGGGGCGGGTCCATTCAGTCACCGGCTCCCTCTGGGAGCCCCCCCAATCCCTCCGAACAACCCCCCTCCAGACATTCCGGTGGGGGCCTCTGGGCTTTGGGGGGTAACAAGATTGGTCCACGAACCCCGCTGCCCCATCAGCCCAGATACCCCTAACCCATCCCCCTCCCAGACACTGCCTCCCATTCTCCCAGCCTCCTCCCTGGCCAGGCCCCATGTCCTCCCTCCATCCCATACAATCATCCCAACCTCCCTGTCACTCAGCCTCTCCCCTGCAGTCCCCTGCCCTGTCCCTGAGACTCCTCCGCCAACAGCCTCTCACCTTGATGCCCACCACACCGCCCTTGTCCTTGATGACCTTGGTGAAGGGGTGGCCGTCGTCGGCCTTCTGGTACATGGTCTCATGGAAGAGGATGACGCCCCCGATGCAGGGATTGACCCGCTGGTCGGCCGTGAACAGCAGCTGGCGATAGAAGCGCCGGTTCTCCTCCGTGTTCTCCGCGCCGATGGAGCTCAGCCGCTTGGCGATGCTGCCTGGGGGCCGGGGGGTGTCAGCTGGGGCCCCTCCATCCTGAGCTCTAACTCCCTCCCACCAGCTCTGCTGGCGCCCCCCACTCCCGACCCACAGCCCCTGCCAGCCCAGCCCTGCCGATGCTCCCCACTCCCGACCCGCAGCCCCCTTACCGGTGGACTCATCGGCGGCGAGGATGCCCTTGCCAGGGGCCACGATGCGCTGGGCAATGTCCGAAAGCTCCTTCTTCTGCTCCGGGGTGAGGGCCGGGTACTGGTGAGGCATCGTGACTGACTGCGGGGAGAGACGGGCCGCGAAGGGTTAACCCCGCCCAGACAGACGGACGTGCCGGCCTGGGGCTCCGGCATGGCAGCCCTGCCACGCTGGGGGACCCAGGCGTCCGAATAGGGCTCCCCCCATGCTCCCAGCCCCTGCAGAGCTCACAGCCTCCGGGGAGCAGTGGGGGGGAAGGGTCCCCCCAGGCCTGGGGGGGCCCGGGTCAAGCCCGAGGCACTGCTGGCTCCTAGGGGGCGCCCCCGCGCGCATTCCAGAGATGCGGCAAACAACCTTGCGGCTGTGACCTTGGGGGGGCATCGCCCGGGCCCCAGAACCCTGCAGCGGGGAGGGGACGATGGGGAACCTCGCGGGGCGTCGGGGGGGTCCAGGCCCCCGCTGTCCAGCTCACCCGGAGGAAGCAGCATGGAAATGAGGGGGGTGCAGCTGGCGCTGGGGGAAGGCGCAACAGGCCCCAGGGCGAGGGTTGGTCCGCTCGTGGGACCCAGGGTCCCCTTCGCCCCCCACCCCGCTCCCTGCCTCGCTCAGAGCCCCGCTCACCTCTCGCGGCGCGGGCACCGTGTGACTGCGGGCGGCTTCGAACACTCACAGTCTCCGCGTTCCGAAATGGAACGTCACAGACCTGCGGGCGGAACAGGAAAGGGGCGGGGCCAAGAGCTTAAAGGGCCACAGCCTCCTAAATACGGCGTGCGGGGGTCAGGAGACACCCTCGGCTCCCCTAAAGTGCCCCCTTCCCCCTGCCCCTTCCTCGGCACCCCATCTCCCCTCCCCTCTCTACCCTGCCCCAGCTCCCCTTCCCCAAGCATCCTCTCTGCCCCCCCCTTCTGAAATCCCCATTGACTCACCCCGGGCGGGGTGTGTGTGTGTCCGGGGAAATTTACCCCAGGGAAAAATGCTGATTCACCCCCCACTCATCCTGCCCCGCCCGGGGAAAGGGGGGACACCGAGGGGAGGGGCAGGGTGGGAGGATGCAGTCCATTCTGGGAGGGGGGCAGGGCCTATGCGGCAACAGTGCATTTGTGGGGGCCTGGAGGGGCTAAAGGGGTCTGGGGGACAGGCAGATTTGGGGGTGTGGAAGCCAAACCACAGTCCCTGCAGCGGCTGGAACCAGCCCCCCCCATCCCTACTACCAATGCCCCCAATTCCCTCCTTTCCACAGACATCCCCAGCCACTCCCCCAAATCCCTCCTCAAAATCTCTGCCCCGGCTGGGATGTGGGGTTTTCTGCACCCCCATCCGGTCTGGGGGTTACACAGGAGGCTCTGAGGGGGGGATCACTGGGTTACTCTCCTCCCTGCCATGCATGCCCCTCCCCTGCCTCTACCCCCCCTCATTTCTGCTTTCAGCTCTGACCTTTCTCCAGACACCAGATCCCTTCCTGCCTCCCCCCCCCACCGCTGCTCATGTGTCCCCTCTGAAGGGCAAGGAGCTATTTTTGGGTCCCCCGATGCGGGGGGGGGGGGAGTTAACCCTTCTGGTGCCAGGATGCCGCCTGGCTGTGGGGTCAGTAGTATGAGCTGGGACCTGCCTGAGGCTTGAAACCCGAGGGCCAGGGAGGCTCCCCATGCCCAGATGGGCAGTGCCAGGTCTGGGCAAAATCTGTGCACGGAGCAGCCAGTGTCAATCTGCACGGGCAAAGCAGCAGCCCCCTCGTGCCAAGCTCATCCTGGGTGCAGGGAGCCCCAGTGGGGGAGGACCCCTGGGCTGCTCTCCCAGGCCAGGAACCCACAACTGCAGCTGCAGGCCAGGGGGCTGAGGCGGGGAGACAGGCCCTGTGTGGCTGGGGGACAAAGGATCCAATGGGGTGAGGAGAGCACAGGAATGTGGGGGGGGGGACAGCCCGGGC
>NC_133772.1:799680-821952 GCF_003597395.2 Chelonoidis abingdonii
CCTTCCACTCTGAACTTTAGGGTCAGATGTGGGGACCCTGCATGACCTTCTTCTCACTAATTTACTAGCTGAGATCTGGAACTGCCACACTCCAGAAGTCCAGTGTTGGAGCTCTCTGTCCCAAAACTCCTCTCCTGGTTGCTTGAGGGACTTCACCAATCCCGGGTGGGAAAACAGATCAAATCCTTGGGATTTAAAACAGGAGAAATTAACCATCGCTTCCTCCCCCACAATCCTGGTGAGTCAGACTCAATCCTTGGATCTATAATAACAGGAAATCAATCCAGTTCTAAAAGAAAGCTTAATTAAAAAGAAAGTTAAAATCATCTCTGTAAAATCAAAGGATGGATATTTCAGGGTGGGAGATTCATATAGCCAGAGGAACCTTCTAGCTTAGGTTAAAGTTTACAGCAAAACAGAGGTAAACCTCAGAAAAAGGAAAATTTACAAGTTAGAACAAAGAATAACTAACACGCGGGCCTGCATTACTTAAATTTGAACAAGAGATGGTTCAGAAAGATTTGGAGAGCGGGTGCACGTCGGACCTTAGGCCCCAGAGCAAACAATCCACAAACAAAGAGCAGAATACAAACCTGTCCCTCCACCAGAAGAGTTAAAAGTATCTCATCCCTTATTGGGCTCTGTCAAGGTGTCAGCCAGGTTCAACTGACTTTTTAACCTTTACAGGAAAGAAGACTTAACCCTTACTATTCTGTTTATGAAGGGTGCAGAGGATCACCATTGGGGGGCTGTGGGGGCTTGACAGGGGTTCAAGTGGTGGGGCTCAGTGTTTGCAGGGAAGTGGGGTGTTGGGGGCCTGCAAAGAGGTGGGGGTGCTAAGCCGTGCTAGGAACCCACATGACTCAGATTAGGATGCCCGGGCGTTTCACATTCCCAGGCTGGGGTATTTGTAGCTGCCTCACAAAAGGCCAGGTCAGGGAAAAGGTTAACTTCACGCCCCTCAGCTGTTTATAGCCAACGGCCCCTGGCACCCAGTCACCCAACGCCCGGGCTGCCGTGTGCACAGAGACGCCTGCTATGACGACATGCTCGGGAGCGATGGGGAGCAAGGGGGTTCCGGGGGGGGAACGGTTGGGTAGGAAGGGAGTTTAATGGTGGACTGGGGGAGGAGCCTGGTTGAGTGGGGGTGATTGGGCACTGGGAGTGTTCGGGGTGATTTGGGCACGGGCCGGGTGTTGGGGGGGTATTGGGGACTTCGGGTGGGCGGGGGTGGAGTGGAAGCGGGGGGTAGGGAGGCCAGGGTGATGGCGACTGGGGGTTCCTGGGGGTGAGGGCACTGGGGATGTTGGGGGGGTGAGGACTTCTCAGGTGGGCTGGGGGGATTTGAAGATGGGGGGTAATGGGATGGGCCTGTGGGTGATTGGGCACTGGGGGATGTGCGGGGGGTTATTGGACTCTGGATGGGCTGTGGGGATTGGGGCACTGGGGGGTGTTGGGGTGATTGGGCACTGGGGGATGTCGGGGGGTTATTGGCACTGGGTGGGTTGTGGGGATTGGGCGACTGGGGGTGTCTGGGGTGATGGGGCTCTGGGACTGGAATGGGGTGATTGGGCCAACTGGGGGGTTATTGGGAACTCTGGGCGTGGCTGGGGTGATTGGAGCTGGGGGGGTGTCTCGGATGGGATGTGGGGGTGAATTGGGCACTGGGGGTGGTGGGGGGATGATTGGACCAGGTTTCGGCAGTGGGGCTGTGGCACAGAAACAGGGGGTGTTGGGGGTGACTGGGCATGGGGGGTGTTGGGGGGTTATTGGGGACTCTGGGTGGCGCTGGGGGTGATTGGAAAGCTGGGGGCTCTCGATGGGCTTGGGGTGACTGGGCATTGGGTGAGGGTGTGGGGGGTGATTGAATCAAGGGGTCTCTGGGATGGATGTGAGTGATTGGGGCGCAACTATCATGTGCTGGGGGTGTCATGGGAGGTTGTAGACCTGGGGGCGCACAATGGGGGGTGTTGGTGGGGTTATGGGTTGATCTTGGGTGGGCTGGTGATTGGAAGTGGGGGTGTCTGGAGGAGATTGGCGCAGTGTATGGTGGGGTGAGCTGGGGGGGGGCCATGCGGGGGGCGTGAGGTTGGGTGGGGGGGTGAATTGGAACAGGTCCGAAAAGCACAGGGGTCTCCTCTCCTCGTGGGGAAATGACTTTGTTGTCTGATTGTGGGTGATTGGGGGAGGCAGAACTGGGGGGTGTTCTGGGGGTGCTGGGGGAACCTTGACAACCCCCCAAAACCCAGGCCTCCCTGCTCCCCCTTTCTCAAGGTTTATTTCCCTCCTTTGGGGAGACAACGGGACCTTTTCTTTGCCCCCCCAAATCCACAACTCCTGGTGCTCCCTGCTGGCCCCAGGGCTGGTCCCTCCCCCAGTACTGACTCCTGGGAAACAGATAGTTGGTTGAGGCCCCCCCCCCAATAAAGCTACCTGGCAGGTGGTGATGTGGGTCCAAAGATGGGATCAGAAGGGGGAGAGGGAGCCAATGGGGCTGGGAGTGAAACACCCCCTCCATGTCTCCCCAACCCTCACTCAGCCCCCTGCTCACTTCCCTCCTATTGACCCCTGTCCCCTCCCCATGGTTGGGGGGCAGATCTTGGGGTCACCCCCAGAACAAATGAGCCCCAGGGCAGGCCCCAGCTGGGTCTCCATGGAAACCTTCTAGACCCCAGCTGCCCCCCTCCCGCTGGGATCCAAGTTACCTTGGTAACCCTCTAGACCCCAGCTGCCCCCTCAGTCTGGGATCCAGGTTACCCTGGTGATGCTCTAGACCCCAGCTTCCCTCCCGCCCCCCGGCTGGGATTCAAGTTACCCTGGTGATGCTCTAGACTCTGGCTGCCCCCCTAGACCACGATCCAGGTTACCTTGGTGATGCTCTAGACCCCAGCTTCCCCTCCACCCCCCGGCTGGGATTCAAGTTACCCTGGTGACGCTCTAGACTCCGGCTGCCCCCCTAGACTGGGATCCAGGTTACCCTGGTGACCCTCTAGATCCCAGCTAGCCACCCCCAGGCTGGGATCCAGGTTACCCTGGTGATACTCTAGATCCCAGCTAGCCCCCTCCCAGGCTGGGATCCAGGTTACCCTGCTGATGCTCCTGACCCCAGCTGGCCCATGGCCAAGATCTGGGATACCATGGCGATGCTCTAGCTCCCATCCCCCGCCCCACAAGGAGCTGAGTTCAGGCAAAGTCATCACCAGGAGCTTTAATGTAGCAAGAACACAGGGCGCATCATACATGTGGGGGCGTTCAGACCTCAGAGATGGGGAAGGGCCATTTGGACCCAGATCCAGACCTCGGTCCTCCAGTCAGAACCAGGATCCCACCCCCCACATTAATTGATGTGCAAACAGCATCTGCATGAAATACACCATGGGTGCGTGTCGGGGGTCATGACCCAGAAGTAATAGTGGTTAAAGTCAAGGTGTCAAAGAGCCAGGGGAGGCCCAAGGGCCAACAACCTGGGGCTGAAAGGTCAGAAGCTACGAGTTCAAAGGTCATACACTGATTGTAGTGAGATTCAAAGGTGAATGACACACTCTGCTTCAAGTAGCCAAGGGTCAAAGGTCAATGTGCCAAAGGCTGAAGTACACAGGTAAGGGGCCAAGGGTCAAAGTTCAACATTCTGTAACTAAGTGGCCAACCCACAACAAATCAAAAGGTCAAAGTTCAGGGAGCCAATGAAGGGTCAAAGTTCATCAACAGAAGGGTCAAATTGCAACTGTCCAAGGTTCGGGGGACCAGGTCACAGCTGGCCACCCTGGGGTCAGATTTCTGGGGTCGTGGGGCTCAGTCAGCCTCCCTGGGTCTGAGTTCAGAGGTCACAGCGCTCAGTCAGCCACCCCAGGGTCAGAGTTCAGGGGTCGCAGGGTCAGCTGGCTGGCCTGGGGTCACAGTTCAAGGGTCGCAGGGCTCAGCTGGCTTCCTTGGGGCTCTGGGGTTCGAGGATCTGGACGTGGGTGAAGGGGAAGTGCCCGCTGCGCCCGTTCAGCTGCCCCTCCCACTGCCCGTTGATGTTCATCTTCGTCACCGTGATGATGTCACCCACCTGGGGGTCAGAGGGCAAAGGTCATTGAGTCTGATTTCTCTCCGGAGCAGCCCTAGTCACCCCTACTGCCCCTATCTCCCGACACCTGGGTCCCCAGAATCAAGGACTAATTTCCTCCCTGCCCCCAATGCTCCCAGACACCTGGGTCCCCTAGGGTCCAAGGTCAATTCCCCCTCCCTTGCCTTGATCCCCCCGAATCAGGGACTAATTCTGCCCGTCTCTAGCTGGACACAGGGTCCCTGGGATCCATTCCCCCAGAATGCCCAGACCCCTCGGGATCCTGAGAGCTTATTCCCTCATATACTTGGGACCCCTGGAATCCAGGTCCTGTCACCCCCAGATGCCTGGGTCCCCCGTGCACTCACCTCGAAAGCCAGCGCCGTCTTGTCGTAGGCATTGGGTACCCGCCGCTGTACTGCCCTGGCCACCACCGGGCCATTGCGGGGGCTGGGCAGGGGCACCGGGGGGCCGCCTACACTTGGGTGGGCATAGGGCCCCAGAAGGACACCAGCCTGGGGGCGCCAGGGCTGGACATAGGGCACCGGGATCATGCCCACCCGCCCGTCGACCCGCTGGGCTGTCCACCACTGCTCCTCTGGCTTGCCCAGCACCCGGAGCGGATCCCCCTTGCGGAAGGGCAGGTCCTCCTGGTCATTGCCGCTGAAGTCGTAGAGGGCCTGCACCCACTCGCAGGGCTGGGCGGGGCCGGTAGCCAGTGCCACCGGGTCCCCTCCCCCCTCGGCGGGGGGCAGTGGGGCCAGGCCGGGCAACGCAGGGCCCCGGCACACGGGCACCACCAGCGTGGTGGTGTCCAGATAATGCACCCGGTAGAAATCCAGCAGTGCTGGGAGTCCCTCGAACTCCTGATCCCCGATCTTCAGACGGCCCGGCAGGCTGTTAATGATGTAGTGAGACACCTGGGGGGTTGGGGGGCCAGGGAGAGATGTGGGTGGAGATAGGGACAGACAGACAGGGTTACACATTGGACATTCACCAGCCCCCCTGCCCCCATCTCCCCCCCCCCCAGACTTCTGGTTCTCCTGATCTAGGGTTATTTCCTCCCCAAACCCATGGCTCCCCGTAATCGCCCTCCTGCCCCCCACGTTGTCCCTCTCCTCCGCCATCTCCAGATTGCCTCCCCTCACTGGCTTGGGGCTGGCTCCCCTCTCTCGAGCCCCCCTCACCTGGCGTTCTCGCTGACTGAGAGGAACGTAGTCGCCAGCGGCAGTGGTAGCTGTCTTCACCAAGAAGGTGCCAGACGTGACCCTGGGAGACAGGCCGCAGCCTCCTGGCGGCTCAGCGACCCCATGTACCACTTCGTGAGGCCCGAAAGAAACATGCTCGGGTAGGGTACGGGGACTCCCCCTTCACAGCACCCCCAAATCCGAGCATGCGCCCCCTCAAAACCACAGTGAGCCTCAATTTAAGGGAACGCCCCAGCCCCAGGCAATAGCTCCCAAATTAACCAGAGCGCCCTGAAATCCCTGCAAGAAACAGCCCCCAAATTACCACACACCTCCCTCTTCCCTCCCAAACCCCCTCATTGTTGGCAAGCAGCACCTCAATACTCCAGTGCCCCCTAGACCCCTTCTCCAAATGCGCCACACAAGGAGCACCCCAAATTATGTCCCACCCAGTGCAGACCCCCACATAATGCCCACCTGGGCATCCCTAAATCCGCCCCAGGAGCCTGTCCCCAATGAACTGCTCCTGGTGCCCCTAATATCCTCCTCAGCACTCCAAAATCCTGAGCACTCTAAATCCCTCCAAGCACCCGCTGCCCCTCTGCATCCCCCAAGTCCTGTACCTCAAATCCCTCTCCAGTGCAGAGCACCCCAAACCCTACCCCTCCCGAATGCAGCCCCTCCCTCCTCTGCACCCAAATCCCTCAATGCAGCCCCCCCACCGTTCACCCCCCCAAACCCTTACCCTCCTCCTCTGTACCCCAAATTCCCTCTCAATGCAGCCCCCCCCTGTGCACCCCAAACCTATCCCTCCCCGAATGCAGCCCTCCCTCCTCTGCCACCCCAAATCCCTCCTCAATGCAGCCCCTCCCGCCTGTGCACCCCAAAACCCTGCTCCCTCCTCCTCGTGCACCCCAAATCCCTCCTCATGCAGCCCCTCCCGCCTGCACCCAAACCCTATCCTCTCCCGAAGCAGCCCTCCCCTCCTCTGCACCCCAAATCCCTCCCAATGCAGCCCCTCCCGCTGTGCACCCCAACCCTGCTCCCTCCTCACCCATCCCCTCTCAATGCAGCCCTCCCGCCTGTGCACCCCAAACCTCTGCCCTCCCCTCCTCTGCACCCCAAATCCCTCCTCAATGCAGCCCCTCCGCCTGTGCACCCCAAACCCTGCCCTCCCCTCCCTGCACCCCAATCCCTCCTGATGCCGCCCACCAAGGCTGCACCCCAAGCTGCCCCTCCCCAGCGCACCCCCTCCGTCGCCTGGCCCTGCGGCACCGGCCGCTGCCCCCCCCTCAATCCGCTCTCCAGCCTGGTCAGGCGGCAACATGCGCGAGCGAAAGTGACCGCAGGCCCCGGCGGCCGCCATGACGGGGGCTGGCAGAGCCCGGCGGCCATCTTGGGGGTGGGCAGGACGCTGGGTTCTCTCCCAGCTCTGGGAGGGAGTGGGCTGGTGGTTAGAGCAGGAGGGGCTGGAGCCAGGACTGCCTGGTTCTCTCCTGCTCTGGGAGGGAGTGGGGCTGGTGGGTAGAAGCAGGGCTGGGACGCCAGGACTCCTGGGTTCTCTCCCGGCTCTGGGAGGGGCTGTGGGTTAGAGCAGGGGCTGGAGCCAGGACTCTGGGTTCTCTCCCGGCTCTGGGAGGGCTGGGGGTATGAGCAGGAGGGCTGGGAGCCAGGACTCCTGGTTCTCTCCTGGCTCTGGAGGGGAGTGGGGCTGTGGGTTAGAGCAGGGGGCTGGGAGCCAGGACTCCTGGGTTCTCTCCCGGCTCTGGGAGGGCTGGTGGGTTAGAGCAGGGGGCAGGGAGCCAGGACTCCTGGTTCTCTCCCAGCTCTGGGAGGGGAGTGGGGGCTGTGGTTAAGCAGGGGGGCTGGGCCAGGACTCCTGGGTCTCTCCCCGCTCTGGGAGGGGCTGGTGGGTTAGAGCAGGGGGGCTGGGAGCCAGGACTCCTGGTTCTCTCTCGGCTCTGGGAGGGAGTGCGGGTGGTGGTTAGAGCAGGGGGCTGGAGCCAGACTCCTGTGTTCTCCCCTGCTCGGGAGGGCTCGTGGGTTAGAGCAGGGGGACTGGAGCCAGACTCCTGGTTCTCCCCGGCTCTGGGAGGGGAGTGGGGCTGGTGGTTAGAGCAGGGGCTGGGAGCCAGGACTCCTGGTTCTCCCCCGGCTCTGGAGGGGAGTGGGGGCTGGTGGTTGAGCAGGGGAAGCTAGGAGCCAGGACTCCTGGTTCCTCCCGGCTTCTGGGGAAGGGAGTGGGGGCTGGTGGTTAAGAGGAGGGCGGGCCAGGACTCCTGTGTTCTCCTCCTGCTCGGAGGGGAGGGGCTGGTGTTAGGAGCAGGGGGCTGGAGCCAGACTCCTGGGTTCTCTCCTGGCTCGGGAGGGAGGGGGGGCTGTGGGTTAGAGCAGGGGGGTTGGGAGCCAGGACTCCTGGGTTCTCTCCCCGGCTCTGGGAGGGGAGTGGGGCTGGTGGTACAGCAGGAGGGCTGGGAGCCCAGACTCCGGGTTCACTCTGGCCCTGCGGGGGGGGGGGAATTATCCCCAGTCTCCCTGAGCCCAGACTGGATGATGATGTAATAAGAATAGTTGGTTTTTATGTCTAGGTTTAGGTTCAGCTTGGTTGGGATGAACAATGCCAATAGCCCCCAGTGGATTAGCCACAGCTTAATACCCGATAGCCCTTTACTGATCAATCCGTCCTGGCCGGGCCTGCGCCTGCCATTGGGAGCCCAGCAGCGACCTGCCGCTCAGAGTTCAGCTGTCACCGCACACTCACTGCTTCTCAAAAGGGGAGTAGGAGTGAAATGGCGCGTCTGTAACAACTCTGAGAACACATCTCGCCAGCCTCGGAAGCCCTACATTTAGCACTTGGCTGGATAATACTGATGGTCATTTGTAAGCATTTTTTTCAATTTTTATCAATTTAAAGTTTCAGTTGCAGGAAATTATGCGGGGTTGGGCCGATTCTTTAATGACTCTAGCTTCTGACATTGAAAAAGTTACAGCTTTATAACTGTTAAAACTTGTCCATATCACGTGTCAACATGTACAAAGTCAGTAGCCTTAAAGCAGATGCTGGTATGTTTTCAAGCAACCTTTATTAATGGAAATGTTTTGTCCCCTGTGTGTGTATAGGGTGAAATCAACGTTTACCCAGCAAATAGCTAACCCTTCCAAGCCTCACTGTAAAATAACATGTAATATAAAGCTAAACATACATATAGAAATAACACAATTCATACATCAATATAAGCATACATATAATCTATAAATATAAAGTTTATACATAATAGTTATAACCAATAGTATAGTAACACGAAAAGAACGCATACATAAATACAGCAAGCTAAAATACTTACAGATGAGCTCTATAAAACAATATCAAAATATAAGCCTAAAATCTAAACCAATACATTCATAAATAGAAATATAGGTGACAATTACATAACAGCAATACATAGAACATATATTAGAAAGTAAATCTATACATGTGTCTCCAAAGATTTTCAAAAGTGACTTGAGTTTGGATTCTTCTGTTTCTGCATTTTGAACTTAAACCGTCAGAGGTCAGCAGCTCACTGTGCTCTGAGACCCTGCCCCTTCCTTGGAGCTTAGCCCGAAGAACTCTCAGTAATGCAAACGGAGAAATCAGGGACAAGATCATGTAGGTCTGATAAAAAGAAATTGGTAACAGCAAAAAATAATCAACATTTGGTGTAAAGCACAAAAGACTGATTCAAATGAACCCCCAGCTAATAACATCAGACACACAATAGAGCAATAAAATAAATTTCTGCTCGAGCTACGTAAAACGGGCACCTCCTAAGCTATAATAAAGCAAAAGGAAATTGGCAATGACACAATAAATCCTCAGCACTAATAAATAATGAACTGGCTACAGACTAAGACGCTGCAATATCCATGAGTAATGATCAAAATCAAACAAATTCCAAATAAACCAACTGTTATAAACGCAAAGGGAATGAAATAATAAACTCCAAACCACTACAGATAAAATCAATCTGCAGTGATAATAGTCACACTAGGAATAAACAGTGACACATACGCTGCAGCTTTGATAAACAAGGGAATCTTGAGCAGGAGCAGAGAGGTAATTTTTCTCTTGTGCTGTGGCCCTGGTGCGCCTGCTGCTGGAATCCTGTGTCCAGCTACAAGAAGGATGTTGCTCAATTGGAGAGGGCTCAGAGAAGAGCCATGAGAATGATTAAAGGATCAGAGCACCTCCTTACATTTAGTGTTGAGGAGCTCCAGCTATTTAGCTTAACAAAGAGAAGGAGAAGGGGTGACTTGATTCCAGTCTATAAGCCTACATGGGGAGCAGACATTTAAGAATAGGCTCTTCAGTCCAGGAGGGAAAGGCGGCCTAGCACGAGCGAGTGGGTGGCAGCTGAAGTTTGTTACAAAGTCATCTGAATTTGTCTGTGAGGAGACTTAACCACTGGAACAATTCCCCAAGGGTCGTAGTGGATTCTCCATCCCTGGCAATTTTTTAAAGCAAGCTGGGGTGTTTTTCTAAACGATCTGCTCTTAATGGAGGTCAGCAGTAGGGTTCAGAGTTAACAAGATATGAGTGACTGTTTCAGGACATTTCTGCCCTGGAGTGCAGTGGGGACTCATCCCCCTCACCTCCTATCATTTTCTCCCACAAACAGGCTGCCTCAGCCTGGAGCTGTACAGTGTCATCAGTAAGGTTCGGCGTTAACAGCAGTGTGAGGTTTCATTTCAGCTACCTTATCCATACTGGGAACGCTTCCCTTGCTTCTCAGCTGAGCACTGCTGGCGTAGACACCCCAAAAAAGGGATAGTGGGGTTGTGGAGCTGGTGGGCAGGGTGTGACGGTGCCACCCATAAGGCTTTATAGAAATATGCTTATGGGTGTATGTATATATATAACATAACTAGACTGTGCTTTAGGCTACACAGGCCATGTAACAGCTCTCTGTAAAGGTTCTGATCTACTGAATCTATTAATCCTATTTGTAGTCATGTGTCGTTGCATTCGAAGTTAGGCTATTGGCTGCATACTTGTTTGATTCTAAGTAGGCTGTAGTGAAGCAGTTGGTCGGGTTCCTAAGGAAGGACTATTCTCAGTAAGTGCCCCATCCCGAAACGCTTAGGCCAACAATGAATGAGACACCAATCCACATCTGGGCTTTCCCAGGAATGTGGCTTGGCTGGTAGGAACTCAGTCATGCATGGACATGTGACTGCCCAGGAGACTCCAAAACTCCATTTGGTAGCTGGACTTTGCACAGGAGAGAGGAGGGGGTCTCCATCCACAGGAGAAAGTCTATTTAAGCCCGTGAGAGACCCTTCCATTTTGTCTTCAGCTGACTAAAGAGGGAGCCTCTCCACCCCCAAAGATACCTAAAAGAAACTGGAACAAAGGACAGTAACTACAGGGGGTGTGAGTGATTGCTGGACCCAGGCTAAAAGGAGATTAGCCTGTAAAAGGGAGAGTCGGGAACTGGTGGGATTATCTGTATTCAGTTTGATTAGACATAGATTTGTGTTTTTTATTTTATTTTGCTTGGTGACTGACTTTGTTCTGTCTGTTACTACTTGGAACCACTTAAACCCTACTTTCTGTATTTAATAAAATCACTTTTGACTTATTAATTAACCTGGAGTATGTGTTAATACTTTGGGGGGGGGACAGCTGTGCATCTCTCTCTGTCAGTGTTATAAAGGGTGAACAATTTATGAGTTTACCCTGCATAAGCTTTATACAGGGTAAAACTGATTTATTTGGGTTGAGACCCCATTGGGAGTTGGGCATCTGAGTGCTAAAGACAAGAACACTTCTGTGAGCTGCTTTCAGGTAAACTTGCAGCTGTCAGGGGACGTGGTTCAGAGCTGGGTCTGGGTTTGCAGTAGGCTAGCGGGTCTGGCTCAAACCATGCAGGGTGCTGGAGTACTAAGCTGCCGGGGCAGGAGAGCAGGGGCAGAAGTGGTCTTGGCACATTGAGTGGCAGCTCCCAAGGGGGCGGGTCTGTGATCCAACCCATCACAGAGGGGTTCCAGGGCTACTTGAGGGGGAGCGGTTACTGGACGAAGCATAGCCATGATGGCTTCTATCTCCCTGATTTGGCCCGAATGCAGTCTGGAAAATCTGATGGCCAGAATGTTTTCATGGGTGTTCTGATCCACCAAAAGCAGACAGACACGGCGACGTATCTCAAAGCTGCTTTATTATAAAAGTGGAAGTTACAAATATTGGGGGTTGTGTAACAAAATCAGGAAGGGATCACCCCACTTGGGGAGCAGGGGATCCCCACAATCCAGCAGTAGTGAATACATGCCAGTCAGAGTCTCTGATGGGGAAGTCCCCATGATTTTCCTAGTGGGGCTCCCCTCAGAGCAGTTTGACCTCAAAGCAGATGCAATTGATGCTCTGGCAGTCAGGGGGCTGGTAGGCACAGGCACAGTCACAGAGGGGGCAGCAGCGAAGGAAAGGGGGGCAGGTGCTGAGCTCCCAGCCCTGCAGAGAGAGAAAGAAAAATGGGGCTGTTAATGTGCAGGATGACTCGCTCCACGATATTCAAGAGTGGCTGTTATGTGGCAGGTAGCTGCAAGCTGATGGTAAGCAGTGGCTGGTAGCCCACAGGACTACCCGCCACAAGATATTTAATGGGCATGTTAATCTGCAGGACTACGCTCCCAGGTTACTTACTAGAGAGTTGTAAACCCTCACTACCCACCACAGGGACATTTATCTACAGGACTACCTGCCCCAGAATATGTAATGGGGCCAGTACCCCAAAGGGTTTGGGGGTCACTCACCTGGCGTCGGGGACAGCAGGTGTCCAGGCAGTGGGTGAGGGAGGGAGTGGCACAGTCGCATGCCTTGGCACAGGCCAGGCAGCAGTGGGAGGGCCCCCCCAGCATTCCCTTCTCACACCAGCAAGAGTCAGCGCACAGTCCACGGGCCTGGGGGGGGGAAGGGAGAGTGAGAGATAGAACGGCCAACTCACCCCCTCCCCACAGCTGACCTGCCCAGCCGTGCTCTGACCCCCTAGGCCCACCCCACCTGTGACCCCCTGAATATCCTCTCTATATCCACTCTGCCTCCCCCTCCACCATATCGCTCCCCAGTACCCCCCAGTATAGACCCCTGCCCCCCATCTGTGCCCCCTTACCAGCAGGCAGTGGCGCAGCGCAAGGATGAGGAGGAGGAGCAGCAGGTAGGCGGCCACAGTGATGAAGACAATGGCTGGGAGGGGCAGAAGGAGGAAGCTGGAGGGGCTCGGTGTGGGGGTCTACAACAGGGAGACAGCAGGTCAGAGAGCCTGGGGGGGAGACACAGGGAGAGGAGGCAGCGGGGGAGGGGAGACTTACAGCCATTCCTGAATTGGGGGAACCATGAGAGAGGTTGGGATCTCTGCTCGCTCCTAGGATGCCACATGGATGCCAGATCCCACATCTGAGACAGAAAGATAGATCAGAGCCACCCCAGCAAGGACTCGCCCCCCCTAAGCTGCCCCACTGAACCTCATCCCCATTCCCAAACCTACTGCCCCCACCAATCCACCCCAACCCCAACACCTGGGCAGGGAATGGCCCAGCGCAGGTCCCAGAGCAGCAGGTTGCTGCTCCCAGCTACATGGTTCACTCTGAAACCTACTGACCACAGTCCATCCGAGCCGTCCCTCAGGGGCGGGGCTTCAGCACCTGTGAGCGAGGCCCTTGTCATAAATAGATAGCTAAGGGTTAATGTTTCTTTTACCTGTAAAGGGTTAACAAAGGGAACCAAACACCTGACCAGAGGACCAATCAGGAAACTGGATTTTTTAAAAGTCAGGAAGGGAATTTTTGGACTCTGAGTCTTTTGTTTGTCTCTCAGCTATGAGAAGCTTCTTTCTTTTTCTAATCTTCTGTGTCCAACTTGTAAGTACAGGTAGAAAAACAATATAGGCTTTTATGTTGTTTTGGGGGTATTTACATGTGTGTAACTTGCTGGAATGTTTCAAATTGGATAGCTTTTTGACTCAGACTGTTTATTCATATTTTCTTATAAGCAATAGCCCTGTATTGTCATCTTGATGCAGAGTTTATATTCTTACGTCTTTTTCTTTATATAAAGTTTTCTTTGTAAGACTTGTTTGAGTTTTCTCTCGGGGTAGGCTAAGGAACAAGGGGAGGGGATTCTCTTTGTGTTAGATCTACGGAGGGTGAGCTCGGCAGCGCCAGGGAGTTGGTGGGAGGGGGAAAGAGAGATAGGATCACTTCTGTTTCCCTGTCTTTGGGGTTTGTCTCTTTGTGGAAGAGAGGGGACAGGCTTCTTGGCATTGTGATGTAAAGAGGTTGCATCAAGACTCTCAGGTTAGCCCAGAGAGGAAAGTCTGGGGGGGAGACCAGAGGGGGCCAAAACGCTGGAATTTTTGGCTGGTGGCAGCGAGATCGAAGCCAGGCTGGTACGTGAGCTTAGAAGGGTTCACGCCTTAGAAGGTCCAGATTTGGGAGCCAGGCTCATGCCAGCCCTGCTGGAGGCTGGGCCTCACGCTCCTTAACGTGCAGGGCCGTGCACCGCAGGACAGCGAGCCCTCTGCTGCACTGAGGGTAACCACCCCCAGGCCCAACCCTGATTGGTAGAGACCATCTCCTCGTGAATATTCATTGGGCGGGGCCCCACCTCTTTCACTGACAGTGACTAATGTACATATTAATTAGGCTGTTTGCCCTGCCCTAATTGACATTCAAAATCATGCAAATTATTCAAAAGAGCCATCCCTTATTATTGAAATCTCCTGCATATTGATTAGGGCGCGGTCGACTCCGTTAATATCATGAATATTGATTAGCACCAAAGCCAGTTTATGAATATTTATAAGTGCCCCGAACACGCCGCTCACCCGCTCGTCGTCGCTGCCCCGACATCCCGCGAGACCCCACCCTGCTCGCGCGCGTCCCTCTGTTGCCATTAGCGACGGCGCAGGCGGCCTCGCCCCGCCCCGCCGGCGCTACGGGGTTACACGAGGGACTAAAGGCTCTGAGGTGGGGGGGCTTCCGGAAATGACGACATAGGGAGTGTGCATTGCACCTTTGCACCGGAAGTAAGTCCTGTAAATGGGAAAGAAAAGCACTGCAGGGGCGGGGCAGCTGCAGTGTTACCGGAAATGACCGCATCCGACCGGAAATAGCCTCAACCCGCCAGAAGCGAGCACGTGGGAAGGCCCCAGTCCATTGGAAACGGCCGCAGAGACCCATCACCCCCTTGGGCCTCGGCACGACATCTCACTGGCGGCTGCTGGTAACCATAGTGACCATGGGGGCATGGCAATCACCCGCACGTCATGACTGGCCTGACCACGCTGACACCTCCTTTGCTCTGATTGGCCAGTGGCTCCCAGTCCGAGGGATGAGGAGACAAGGTGTAGTTCTTATTCGCCAATTGGCTGACTGCCCAGCCAATCGGAACACAGGGATTGCGCATGTGGCCCTGAGATGAATCCTTTGATCGCCAAATGGTTGAGCCCTCAGCCAATCAGGAGCAGAGAGAGCCGAGAGGTGGGGCGGCGGAAGTATCATCTCTGGAGCGAGGGGGTGTGGCCCAAAACATCCAGCCAATCAGAGACCGAGGGTGGTACATTGACTGCTCTCGGATTGGTCAATAGGGCCAACCAATCACACTGCAGAATTTTCTCCCCCACTATCCACCCTTCCTCAACACATGGCCCCGCCCTCGTCGGCCAGGCCCGCCCCAGTACATGGCCCCCTGTTAATGACATCACTGTGACTTAGAAATGTCGGCCATTTCTCATCTCGCGTCTAGCGCCCTTCGCCCACAGCCAACCAGAATCTCCCTTTCACCCCGTCTTCCTTCCACCCTGCCCAGCAACACGGCCGTTCCGCGCATCTCCATTGGCTCGCCGCCGCAGCCAATCAGAAGGTCCGGCGCGAACGCGGGCTCACTGGAATGCTCAGAACAGAACGACCGTTAACTGCTCCGCACCCTCGCGCCGGACCCTTTGCAGCCCGCGCCAAGGCACATGCGCATTGGAGCTCCGGGCGCGCGCCCTTGCCGCCCGGCGGTGGAGCGCATGCGCACTGCAGGCGGCGGCGCGGGCAGGCGTCCCCTCAGACGGGAGAGGGGGTGCGTCACCCGGAGGCGCCTCATTGATTATTCATTAGGGGCGGGCTAATTCCATGCACAATTATTCAGCCTAAAGACCCTTAATAGCTGGAAGTGGGCGGGGCCTCCCACGTGTATTTAGTATGCAGGAATTGATAATATGCAAATTGGGTCATTAGTCGCTTCGGCGTGTATGCAAATACGCTAATTAGCTATTGTCCGAAATCTACTATGAAGGCGCATGCAAATTAGGCAGGGCAGGAGCGCGAGGTAATGAGATGCAGATTTCTGCACCAATTGCCCGCGACGTGTGTCGTGTATGCAAATAGCTGCACATGGGGAGGGGCAGCGAGGGGCAAAGTCAGGAGCCAATGAGGGGGCTCTGTGTGTTTAACAGTATGCAAATATATGCAAATAGGATGGAGAGCAGGGGATAGAAGAGGGGCCAGGGGTAGTTCTGGGGGAGGAGGAGCATGGGGGGGCAGGGGATTGTTCTGGGGGAGGGGCAGGGAGAGGTGGGGGAGGAGGAGCATGGGGGGGTAGTTGTGGGAGGCATAGGGGAATTGGTTCTGGGAGAGGCAGAAGATTGGGGCAGGAGGAGCGGAAGTAGTTATGTGGAGGTGGGGTTGTTCTGGGGAGGGCAGACGAGTTGGGGCATGGAGGAGCAATTGGGGGGGGGAAAAAAAAATTTAGCTGGGGGCAGGGATTGTTTCTGGGGGAGGGCCAGGGGTATGTTCTGGGAGGAGGAGCAGGGGTAGTTTGGGGAGGCAGGGATCCCTGTTCTGGTGAAGGGCAGGAAGCTGGGGGGAGGAGGAAGCATGGGGATATTTATGGGGAGGTGGGGGTTGTCTGGAGGGCACGGAAGTTGGGGGGAGGAGGAGCATCGGGGTAGTTGTGGGATGGCAGGGATGTCGGGAGAGGCCAGAAGAGTTGGGGCAGAGGAGCATGGGGCATAGCTGGGGCAGGGGATTGGTTCTGGGGGAGGGCCAGGGTAGTTCTGGGGGAGGAGGAGCATGGGGGGTAGTTGTGGGGAGGCAGGGGATTGTTCTGGGGGAGGGGCAGGGAGAGTTGGGGGGAGGAGCATGGTAAGGGTAGTTGTGGGGGGCAGGGATGGGATTGTTCACGGCAGAGAGAGTTGTGGGGGGACGAGGAGGGGTAGCTGTGAGGCAAATGACAGACATCCCAGCACTCTGGGGGACCCCTGATATTTGGGGATGTCTCAGGGTGAGGAGGGGGGCTAGGAAGGGGGAATCCCCCAGGTGGGGTGCTAGAGCATCACCAGCACCCCCTTTCTCACGGCTTTCAAATTCCTTCTCCTCCCAGATGGCCCTGATCTTCCTCTTCAGCTGCTGCTTCTTCCCCCTCTTCTTCCTTGCCCTCCGCTGGGCGCTGCACTGCAGCTGGGCCCTGGGCATGGACCAGCTGCAAGCCATCTACGTCGCTGCCAAGTACGGACTCCTGGGGGTTCTCAGCGGTGCTGGGAGGAGAGGGGGAGCTGGTGGTTAGAGCAGGAGGGGGCTGAGAGCCAGGACTCCTGGGTTCTCTCCCTGGCTCATGCTGGAGGGGGGGGTCTCCCTCAACCACAAGATGGTGCTGGTGGCTCAGAAGTCTCCCCTATACCCCAGAGGTGACTCCAGGGTCACTGGCTCAGCTGGTACCACCTGGAGCCTCCGGCTTAGCACATGGGGTGGGGGGACACCCTGCCATCTGGAGGGGATTAGCCCTGAGCTGATTGCCCTGGTGCCCCAGGGAGAAGAAGGGGTTAAATACTCACCCCTTCAAGCTGTGTCTTGACCTTGATCCCCACCTGCCTCTGCCTTTGCCAGCAGGATTATGGGATTAGACCAAAGAGAGAGAGAGAGAGAGAGAGTGTGTGTGTGTGTGTGTGTGTGTGGCCCCCAACACCCCTGCCCCAGCCTGACTATGACCGGGGGCCTGATCCCCCCCAACACCCCCTTTTTAAATTCTGGTTTCCGTTCAGTCCAGAGCAAGGCAGTTGAAACCAGTCTGGGCGCAGCTGGACCAAGCTGATGCAGGATATTAGTTAGGAAAAGGACCAGTTCCCTAGCTGATGTAAATCAGTGTCACTCCAGGGGCATTTACACCAGGATTCTGGAATGTAGAACGTAAGCCCCTGCTATCCCTGCCCTGGGCTCCCCCACCCCACATCTCAGCCAGTGCCCCCCAGTCCCGACCCACAGCCCCCTGCTGTCCAAGCAAGCCCTGGACTCCCTCACCCACAGCTCTGCTGATGCCCTTCACATCCGCCCCCTGCTGGCTGCACTCCCACTCCCTTTCCAGTCTCTCATTTTCCATTGGCATCCATCCTTTGCACCCCCTTTCCCATTCCCAATGCCCCTCTGATGGATCGGTGTGACCCCCCCTTCCTGCCGCCCTCCATCCCACCTCCATCCCAGGACACTCCGCTGCTGTCCCTTTAAGTCCCTCCACCCAACGCCTGACAGCTGCTCCCCCATCCCCTCCTCTCCCTCCCCTCTCCCCCCCTTTCTCTCTGTCACAGCCGGCCTCAGAGCTGCTCCCTGGATCCAAGCAGCCGCTGTCTGCCCCCCATCACCCCCACTACCATGTGCAGCCCCCAGGCCTGTCCCCCATCCGGCTACAGCAAGGTCGGATCCCAGCCCCACTGATCCCCCCCAATCCCAACCCCCCACCCCAGTCTGTGTGAGTCCTCCCCTTCCACACCCCACCAGAGATGTTTCACGCCTTGGTGGCTGGGGGCATCGTCTTCCCAGGGCTCTTCCTGCTGGCCAAGAACAGCCTCAAGCGGCTGCCCTGGCTGCAGTGGGATGAGGCCGACGCTGTCATCATCTCAGCCAGGTACCCAGGGATGCAGTGAAGGAGACAGGGACTGGGAGAGGGATGCAGGATGGAGGGAAGCAGTCAGGGACCGGAGGGGGGATGCAGGATGGAGGGAAGCCGTCAGGGACCGGAGGGGGGATGCAGGATGGAGGGAAGCAGTGAGGGACCGGGGGTGGGATGCAGGGATGGAGGGAAGCAGTGAGAGACCGGGGGAGGGATGCAGGGATGGAGAGAAGCAGTGAGGGACCGGGGGAGGGATGCAGGGATGGAGGGAAGCAGTGAGGGACCGGAGGGGGGATGCAGGATGGGTGAGGGAGCAGTGAAGGGACCCGCGGGTGGGATGCAGGATGGAGGGAAGCGTCAGGGACCGGGGGAGGGATCAGGATGGAGGGAAGCCAGTGAGGGACCGGGGGTGGGATGCAGGGATGGGGGAAGCAGTGAGGGACGCGGGGGAGGGATGGCAGGATGGAGGGAAGCAGTGAGGGACTGGGGGTGGGAAGCAGGATGGAGGGAAGCAAGTCAGGACCGGGGGAGGGATGCAGGGATGGAGGGAAAGCAGTGAGGACCCCCGGGGAGGGATGGCAGGGATGAGGGAAGCAGTGAGGGACCTTGGTGGAATCAGGGATGGAGGAAAGCAGTGAGGGACTGGGTGGGATGCAGGGATGGAGGGGAAGCAGTGAGGGACCTGGGGTGGGATGCAGGGATGGAGGAACAGTGAGGGACCTGGGGTGGGAGCGGGATGGAGGGAAGCAATGGAGGGACCTGGGGTGGGGATGTGCGGGATGGAGGGAAGCAGTGGAGGGACCGGGGAGATGGCGGATGGAGGGAAGCAGTGAGGGACGGGGGAGGGATCCAGGATGAGGGAAGCAGTGAGGGACCGGGGAGGGATTGCAGGGATGGAGGGAAGCAAGTGAGTGGACCGAGGGGACAGGATGGAGGGAAGCAGTGAGGGACGGAGGGGATGCAGGGATGGAGGAAGCCCAGTGAGGGACCGGGGTGGGGAATGCAGGGATGAGGGAAAAGCCAGTGAGAGACCGGGGAGGGATCAGGGATGGAGAAAGACATGAGGGACCGGGGAGAGGATGCAGGGATGGAGGGAAGCAGTGAGGGACCGGAGGGGATGCAGGATGGAGGGAACAGTGAGGGACCGGGGAAGGGATGCAGGGATGGAGGGAAGCAGTGAGGGACCGGGGAAGGAATGCAGGGGAATGGAGGGAAGCAGTCAGGAACCGGGGAAGGGATGCAGGGGATGAAGGGAAAGCAGTCAGGGACCGGGGGAGGGATGCAGGAATGAGGGAAGCAGTGAGGGAACGGAGGGGAATGCAGGATGGAGGGAAGCAGTGAGGACCCGGGGAGGGATCAGGATGGAGGAAGCAGTTAAGGACCTGGAAAGGTGGGAATGCAGAGATGGAGGGAAGCAGTGAGGGACCGCGGGGGAGGGATCAGGGATGGAGGAGAAGGCATGAGGGAAGGGGAGGGATCAGGATGAAGGGAAACAGTGAGGACCGGGGGAGGGAACAGGATGGAGGGAAGCAGTCCAGGGACCGGAAAGGGGGAATGCAGGAGGAAGGAAAGCAGTGAGGGAGAACTCGGGGAAGGATGCAGGATGAGAGCAGTGAGGACTGGAGGGGGGATGCAGATGGAGGAAGCAGTGAGGGACCGAGGGGGGATGCAGAATGGAGGAAGCAGTGAGGGACCCGGGAGGATGAGGAGGAGGGAAGCAGTGAGGGACGAGGGGAGGATGAAGGGATGGAGGAAGCAAGTGAGGGACTGGGGGGGAGGATGCAAAGGATGGAGGGAAGCAGTCAGGGACTGGAGGGGGGATGCAGGCATAGGAGAGAAGCAGTGAGGGACCAGAGGGGGGATGCCAAGGATGAGGGGAAAAGTCAGGGACCGGGGAGGGATGAGGGATGGCGAGGGAAGCAGTGAGGACCGGGGGAGGGATGCAGGATGGAGGAAGCAGTCCAGGTACTGAGGGGGGATGCGGAATGAGGGAAAGCATGAGGACCACGGGGGAGGGATGACAAGATGGAAGGGAAGCAGTCAGAATGGAGAGGTGCAGGGAAGGGTCAAGATGGGGAAGAGTACAGGATAGAAGAAATAAAGGGAAAGAGCACTGGCATGGAGGATGAGGAAAGGCAAGCAAGGGATGAGGGAAGGAAGCAGTGGAAGCGGAAGAGGAGGAAAGAGGGAAAGAGGCAATGAAGTGATTGAGGAAGGAAGGCAGTGGCAGGGAGGGATGGAACAAGCTGAGAGATGGAGGGAAGGACACAGTGGCACTGGAGGGATGAGAAAATAGAGGAAGGGATGGACGAAAGGAGGAATGGATGGAGGGTGCCGCGATGGAAGCAATGGAGGGAAGGAGAGGTGGGCAAGGAAAGGGATGGAAGCAGAGGAAGGATGGAGGGAAGGAGGCAGAGTCAGTGAGGTGGAAGCAGCGGAGAAGATGGAGAGAAGGAGGCAGAAGGACGGAAATGGAGAAGGAGGCAGTGGCAACGGAGGGATGAGGGAATGGAACAGTGAGTGGAGGAATGGAAGCAGAGGAGGTTGGAGGGACTGGGGGCAGGGCAGCGGAGGATGAGGGACGGGGGCAGTGAAGGCAGTGAGATGGGATGAGGGAAGGAGGCAGTGGCATGGACCGGATGAAGCGGTGGAGGGATGAGGGAAGGGGTGGTTGGCACGAGGCATGGAGGGAAGGAGGCAGTGGCAGCGAGGATGGAAGCATAGAGGGATGGAGAAGGGACAGTGGCATGGAGGATGGAAGCAACGAGGGAAGGAGGCGTTGGCAGCGAGGGAATGAGGGAAAGGAGGCAGTGCAGCGGAGGGATGGAAGCGGTGGAGGGAAGGAGGCAGTGGCGCCGAGGAATGGAGGGAGGGAGGGAGGTGCAAGCGGAGGATGGAAAAGCGGTGAGATGGAGGCATGGAGGAAGGAGGCCAGTGCTAACGAGGATGGAAGCGGTGAGGGATGGAGGGAGGGAGGCGTGGCAGCGGAAGGGATGGAGGGAAGGAAGGCAGTGGCAGCGAGGGATGGAAGCGATGGACGGAAAGGAGCAGTGGCAGCGGAGGATGAAGCGGTGGAGGGATGGGGGAAGGAGGCAGGGCAGGGAGGGATGGAGTGGTGGAGGGAGAGAGGCGGTGGCAGTGGAGGGAAGGAAGCAGGGCAGCGAGGGATGGAAGCGCGGAGGATGGAGGGAGGAGGGTCGGTGGCAGCGGAGGAATGAAGCGGTGGAAGGATGAGGAAGGAGGCGGTGGCAGCGGAGGGATGAAGCGGTGAGGGAGGGAGCGATGGCAGCGGAGGGATGGAGGGAAGAGGCAGTGGCAACGGAGGGATGGAAGAAGGGAGGCGGGGGCAAGCGGAGGGTTGGAGTGGCGGAGGGATGGAGGAAGGAGGCTGGCAGCGGAGGGATGGAAGCGGTGGAGGGGGGGGAGGCGGTGGCAGCAGAAGGGATGGAGGGAAGAGGCAGTGGCAGCGGAGGGATGGAAGCGGTGGAGGGATGGAGGGAGGCGTGGCCAGTGGAGGGAAGGAGGCACGTGGCAAGCGGAGGGATGAGCGAGGAGGGATGGAGGGAAGGAGGCAGTGGCTGGAGGGATGGAAGGAAGGAGTGGTGGCGTAGAGGATGGAGGGAGGGAGCAGTGCAAGCGGGGGTGGAAGCGAGGAGGGAAGGAAGGGAAGGAGCGGTGGGCAAGTGGAGGGATGGAAGCGGCGAGGAAATGGAGGGAGGAGGAGGTGGCAGCGGATGATGGAGCGGTGGAGGGAATGAGCGGAAGAGGCGTGGCAGCGGAGGGATGGAACACTGGATCGGATGGAGGGAGGGAGGCGGTGGGTAGCCGGAGGAAGGAGCAAGGTGCAGCGGAGGGATGGAGGGAAGGAGGCGTGGCCAGCGGAGATGGAAAGCGCAGAGGGGATGAGGGAGGAGGCAGTGGCAGCGAGAATGGAGCATGGAGGGAAGAAGGCAGTGGCAGTGAGGGATGGAAGCGCGGAGGATGAAGGGAAGGAAGGCATGTGGCAGCGGAGGGTGGAAGCGATGGAGAAGGAGGCAGTGGCATGGAGGATGGAAGCGGCGGAGGGATTGAGGGAACGGAGGCAGTGGCAGCGGAGGGCATGATGTGGTGAGGAAGGAGCAGTGCAGCGGAGATTG
>NC_133772.1:822719-825039 GCF_003597395.2 Chelonoidis abingdonii
GGGCCCGGGGCGGGGGGGGGGGGGCCGGTTTGCGAGGCCCGGGCGGGGGGGGGGGGGCAGTGGGGTGTCCGTGCTGGCTGCTGAGTCAGGGAGGGGGGTGGGAGCGGTGAGGCCGGGGTGCAGCCTGCCCTTGGGGGGCCCTGCACATCCCAGTGGGGGAGGGGACGCCGGAGGAGGGCAGCCAGTGGAGGTGTTGGGGGGCAGTGCTGAGGAGTTGGCTGCTCAGGAGAAGGGGGGCTCCAGGCCGCAGAGGGGTGACCTGCGATGCCTTGGGCCTGGAGCCCTGTGTGGGGAGGGGCCCCTGGATGCTCGGATCCCCATGGGAGAGGGGGCCACCGAGCCTGGGATCCCCTGAGGGAGGGGCCCCCGGAAGCTGGGATTCCCGTGGGTGAGGGGGCCCCCTGTAGGCTGGGATCCCCCCATCTCTTCTCCCAGCAGTGCACCGGAGGGGATTTCAATGCAGTGACTCGGGACACTAGTTGGGCCATGTGCTCATGCTCGGCCCCTCTGTGCCCCACACATCCGGAGCAGCCCGGCTCCTCAGCTCCTCTGCACCCCACACATTCCGGAGCAGCCCGGCGCCTCGGCCCCTCTGCGCCCCACACATCCGGAGCACCCAGGCGCCTCGGCCCCTCTGCGCCCCACACATCCGGAGCAGCCCGGCCCCTTGGCCAGTCCCGTTAACCTGCGTCCCTCCCCTGCAGGCTGGTGTCCTCCATCCAGGCCATCATGGCCTCCACCGCCGGATACATCGTGTTCAGCTCCTGCCAGCACGTTCTCGACGACCAGTGAGTGTGCCCCCCGGCCAGGCCCCTGCTGCCCCCCAGCCTGGCCCAGTCTTCCCATCCTCCCCCAAGCCTGACCCACGCCTTCCCCCACATCTGGCCCGCTGTCACCGAGTGGGGGGGAGTCCGGCCCTGCACCCCTCTTCCTGGGCCCCACAGTGACTCTCAGCCAGCCAGTTATTGGACACAGGAACACAGGTTACAGCAGAGCTTGCAGGCTCAGCCAGGACCCCTCCATCGAGTCCTTCTGGGGGTCCCAGCTAGGATCCCCTGAATTCCGCCCACACAGCCCCAAAACCCAAACTGAAAACTCCTCCCTCCTGCCAGCCCCTTCCTTTGTCTCCCTTCCGGGGCCAAGGTGTTGACCCTCCCCCCCCTTACCTAGCTCAGGTTACAGGCTCCCCTATCGTCCATCCCCTAAAGTCCTCCCCTGCTCTCCCATCCCCCACACAGACAGCCCCTACTGCATGACACCCGCTCTCCCCATCCCCCGCCCAGGCCTGGCCCACTCCCTGCCTGGCCTGCTTCCCCTGGGCAGCCTGGCAGCAGGGCAGAGCGCGGGCACTGCCCTTCCCAGGCCAGGCCTTGCCCCCTCCAATGCCCCCCCCCTCCCCCCCGCAGAGGGCTGAGGAGATGGGCTGGGAGTGACAGGACCATTCTAGAGGCTGGGAGAGCTGGGGAGGGACCTGCTGCAGCCTTGAGCTCCAGCCACCAGGAGTGCTGTGGGGAGGGGAAGGGGCGCTGGTTGTGGGGGGAGGTATCCCGGCCTTGCCAACGGGGGGCGATGTGGGGAGCCAGCCCATGGGGGGAGGGGGAGCTAGGCCGTGGGGGGAGGTCTCCCGGCATCGCCCGCGGGGGGCGCTGTGGGGAGCCAGGCTGGGGTCTCCCCTGTCTCTGGTGGCTGATTTGGGCAAGCACAGCAGACAGGGCCCTTTCCACGGGCTCCGGCCAGGCAGGGGAGGGCTGGAGCCAGGACTCCTGGGTTCTGTTTCCCAACTCTTCTCTGGGGAGCAGAGCAGGGAGGCCGGGCACCGCCCCCTCCTGGCGCTGGGCAGCAGAATGCACAGGAAGCTCCAGCCCGCTGCCACCTGCTGAGCCGGAATTAGCCCCGCCTGCTCCTGGCAGCACAGATGGGGCCAGTGAGCTAATCCCCTCAGCCTGACCTGGCAGCTGGGACAGCTGGGGAGGGGCCGGGGCCTGGGAGCCAGGACTCCTGGGTTCTCCTGGCCCGGGGAGGGGTCAGGGGCTGGGAGCCAGGACTCCTGGGTTCTCCTGGCCCGGGGAGGGGTCAGGGGCCGGGAACCAGGACTCCTGGGTTCTCCTGGCCCGGGGAGGGGGCGGGGGCTGGGTGCCAGAACTCCTGGGTTCTCCTGGCCCGGGGAGGGGGCGGGGGCTGGGAGCCAAGTCTCCTGGGTTCTTCTTCGAGTGATTGCTCATATCCATTCCAGTAGGTGTACGCGCCGCACGTGCACGTTCGTCGGAAGACTTTTACCCTAGCAACTCCAGCGGGCCGGCAGGTCGCCCCCTAGAGTGGC
>NC_133772.1:825139-826865 GCF_003597395.2 Chelonoidis abingdonii
ATCCTCCCCGCCCTGACTGCTTTCCTCATCCGATCCCTCTGGTCCCACGCTTTCTCTCCATCCTGCATCCCCACCTCCTACGTCCCTGAACTGCCTCCTCCATCCTGCATCCCCTCCCCCAGTCCCTCAACAGTGCTCTCCCTCGTCATCCGCTTCATCCCTCCCCCGGTCCCACTGCTTCCCTCCATCCTGCATCCCTCCCCTGGTCTCACTGCTTCCCTCCATGGGATGCAGGGATGGAGGGAAGCAGTGAGGGACCGGGGGAGGGATGCAGGATGGAGGGAAGCAGTCAGGGACTGGAGGGGGGATGCAGGATGGAGGGAAGCAGTGAGGGACCGGGGGAGGGATGCAAGGATGGAGGGAAGCAGTCAGGAATTGGAGGAGGGATGCAGGGAAGGAGTCAGAGATGGAGGAAGGAGACAGGGATAGAAGAATGATAAAGGGAAAGAGGCACTGGCATGGGAGGGATGAGTGAAAGGCAGCAGAGGGATGGAGGGAAGGAAGCAGTGGAAGCGGAGAGATGGAGGGATAGAGGGAAAGAGGCAATGAAGTGATTGAGGGAAGGAGGCAGTGGCAGGGGAGGGATGGAAGCAGCTGAGAGATGGAGGGAAGGACACAGTGGCACTGGAGGGATGGAAGCAGAGGAGGGATGGACGGAAGGAGGAAGTGGCAGTGGAGGGGTGCAGAGATGGAAGCAATGGAGGGAAGGAGATAGTGGCAGTGAAGGGATGGAAGCAGAGGAAGGATGGAGGGAAGGAGGCAGAGTCAGTGGAGGGATGGAAGCAGCGGAGAGATGGAGAGAAGGAGGCAGAGGAGGAATGGAGGGAAGGAGGCAGTGGCAACGGAGGGATGGAGGGAATGGAACAGTGGCAGTGGAGGAATGGAAGCAGAGGAGGGTTGGAGGGATGGGGGCAGGGGCAGCGGAGGGATGGAGGGACGGGGGCAGTGGAAGCGGCAGTGGAGGGATGGAGGGAAGGAGGCAGTGGCGATGGACGGATGGAAGCGGTGGAGGGATGGAGGGAAGGAGGTGGTGGCAGCGGAGGCATGGAGGGAAGGAGGCAGTGGCAGCGGAGGGATGGAAGCAGTAGAGGGATGGAGGGAAGGGGACAGTGGCAGTGGAGGGATGGAAGCAACGGAGGGAAGGAGGCGTTGGCAGCGGAGGGATTGAGGGAAGGAGGCAGTGGCAGCGGAGGGATGGAAGCGGTGGAGGGAAGGAGGCAGTGGCAGCGGAGGGATGGAGGGAGGGAGGAGGTGGCAGCGGAGGGATGGAAGCGGTGGAGGGATGGAGGCATGGAGGGAAGGAGGCAGTGGCAGCGGAGGGATGGAAGCGGTGGAGGGATGGAGGGAGGGAGGCGGTGGCAGCGGAGGGATGGAGGGAAGGAGGCAGTGGCAGCGGAGGGATGGAAGCGATGGAGGGAAGGAGGCAGTGGCAGCGGAGGGATGGAAGCGGTGGAGGGATGGAGGGAAGGAGGCAGTGGCAGGGGAGGGATGGAAGTGGTGGAGGGAGAGAGGCGGTGGCAGTGGAGGGAAGGAGGCAGTGGCAGCGGAGGGATGGAAGCGGCGGAGGGATGGAGGGAGGGAGGCGGTGGCAGCGGAGGGATGGAAGCGGTGGAGGGATGGAGGGAAGGAGGCGGTGGCAGCGGAGGGATGGAAGCGGTGGAGGGAGGGAGGCGATGGCAGCGGAGGGATGGAGGGAAGGAGGCAGTGGCAGCGGAGGGATGGAGGG
>NC_133772.1:839709-858318 GCF_003597395.2 Chelonoidis abingdonii
AAGAAGAAAGCAAGAGTTACTCAGCTTTGTAACTGTTGTTCTTCTCGAATGGTGTGCTCATATCCATTCCAGTTAGGTGTGTGCGCGGCTGCGGGCACGTTCGTCACCCCTCCCCCCCCCCCCTCTCTATCCCACCCCACCCCGCCACCCCCCCCCCCCCCGGAGAACTTTACCCTAGCAACACTCGGCGGGTCGCTGGGGCGCCCTGGAGTGGCACCATTATGGCACCAATATATAGCCCAGCCGACTCGGCATCCTCCAGTTCCTTCTTGCCGGCTACTCGACAGGGGGAAGGAGGGTGGGTTGGAATGGATACGAGAACACATCTCGAAGAACAACAGTTATGAATGAGTAACCGTGTTTTCTCCTGGCCCGGGGAGGCGGTCGGGGCTGGAGACCAGACTCCGGTCTCTCCTGGCCGGGAGGGGTCGGGGCTGGGAGCCAAGACTCCTGGTTCTCCTGGCCCGGGGAGGGGCGTGGGCTGGGTGCCAGGACTCCTGAGTTTCCTGGCTCTGGGAGGGAAGGTGAGAGGAAAGAATCATGGGAATCTTAACAGCACCCTTCCCCCTCTGCATCATTGGGCCGGGGACTAGATGGTCCTGCTAGTAGCACTGCCCCCGCCAGCTCTGCCGTGCCCCTCGCTCCCGACTCGCAGCCCCTACTAGCCCAGCCTGCCCCCGCCCTGCGGTGCCCGCCTCCCGACCCACAGCCCCTGCCCCGAGTCGCCCCCTCGTAGCGCGCCTCGTCCAGCTCGACCACCAGCTCACGCCTCCCCCAGCCCTGCCGGTGCCCTACTCCCGCCCGAACCCCTGCTAGCCCAGCCCTGCCCCGCCCACAGCTCTGCGGTGCCTCACTCCGCCTTGCAGCCCTTGCCAGCCCAGGCCCTGCCCCCAGCTGTGCGGTGCCCCTCACTCCGACTCGCAGCCCCTGCTAGCCCAGCCCTGCCCCCCCAGCTCTGCGGTGCCCTCACTCCTGCCCGCAGCTTCTGCTAGCCCAGCCCTGCCCCCCCCCGAGCTCTGCGGCGGTGCCCCTACTCCTGCCCGCGCCTCTGCTAGCCCAGCGTGCCCCCCCCAGCCTGCCGGTGCCCCCACTCCCGCCCGAGCCTCTGCTAGCCCAGCCCGTGCCCCGCCAGCTCTGCGGTGCCGCCCGCTCCCGACTCGCAGCCCTACTAGCCAGCCCTGCCCCCGCAGCCCTGTCGGTGCCGTCATCCCGACCACAGCCCCTGCCCCCCCAGCCCTGCCGGTTGCCCCTCACTCCCGCCCGCGCCCCTGCTAGCCCATGCCGCAGCCCCAGCACCTGAGCCCCCCAACTCTACCGGTGCCCTCACTTCCCGCCTTGCAGCCTGCTCTGCGCCAGCCCACAGCCCTGCCCCCCAGCTGTGCCGGGCCCTCACCCGACTCGCAGCCCTGCTAGCCCAGCCCTGCCCCCCCAGCTCTGCCGGTGCCCCTCACTCCGCCCGCAGCTTCTGCTAGCCCAGCCCTGCCCCCCGAGCTCTGCCGTGTGCCCTCACTCCCGCCCCGCAGCCTCTGCTAGCCCAGCCGTGCCCCCCCGAGCCCTGCGGTGCCTACACTCCCGACCCCCACCTACTAGCCCAGCCCTCCCCGCAGCCCTGTCGGTGCCCGTCACTCCCGACCGCATCAGTCCGCGCCCTTGCCGCGGAACCCCCAGCCCTGCCGGTGCCTTACTCCGCCGCAGCCCTGCTAGCCCAGCCTGCCCCCCCCCAGCTCTGCCGGTGCCCCTCACCTCCGACTCGCAGCTCCCTGGCTAGCCCGCCCTGCCCTCACCCAGCTCTGCCGGTGCCCCTCACTCCCGCCCCGCAGCCTCTGCTAGCCCAGCCCTGCCCCCCTCGAGCTCTGCCGGTGCCCCTCACTCCCGACCCGCAGCCCCTGCCCCCCCAGCCCTGCTGGTGCCCTTCACTCCCGACCCACAGCCCCTGCCTCCCCAGCCCTGCCCCCCACAGCTCTCCTGGTGCCTCTCACGCCTGACCCACAGCCCCTGCCCCCCCAGCCCTGGGCCCCCCAGCCCTGCCGGTGCCCTTCACTCTGGACATGCCCCCCCAGCCCTGGGCTCTGTCCCACCTTCCACGCCCAGCCCCTCCACCTGCCCCCCCCCGCAGTCCTGCTGCCAAATTGTGCTGACAGAGGAGAGGCCTCTGCCCAGTGGGAGCCGATTAGGTCCCGTGCCCAGAGCTGCAGCCCAGGATGCGGCAGTGGGAGAAAGGGTTCAGGGGCTGCGGGTCGGGACTGAGGAGCACCAGCAGAGCTGGGGGGTGTCCTCACTGTGGGTCATGGTTGCAGGGGGAGGCGCCAGGCTCATGTTCCAGGGGGAGAGGCACCGGGCTCGGGGTCCGGGGGGGGTGGAACCGGGTTCCGGTGGGGGAGGCACCATGCTCGGGGTCCGGGGGGGAGGCGCCAGAGGGGCAGGCTGCGTCCCCTCTGACCTTGCAGCAGCTGTTGTCCATCAATACTCCATCGATCCTCCCAGTCTCCCCCCACTAGGCCACGCTGCCACCACACACCCCTCCCCCACTGCCCCACGCTCGCCAGCCTGAGCCCCCCAGCCCAGCCCCCCCACAGCTTCTTCCCTGGCACTGCATGCAGGGCCCCATATCCCCCCCTGCCCTGCGTGCCACCCCTCTGCCCTGGCGGCCCCAGCAGCCCCCCATATCTCCCCCTGCCCTGTGCGCCACCCCTCTCCTCTGGCGCCCCCAGCAGCCCCCCATATCTCCCTCTGCCCTGTGTGCCACCCTTCTCCCCTGGTGCCCCCATCAGCCCCCCATATCTCCCTCTGCCCTGTGTGCCAACCCTCTCCCCTGGCGCTTCAGCAGCATCCCCTGCCCTGGGTGGCAGCTCTAACCCCCTGTCTGCTCCCAGGCATTGGCTGACGAGCGCCTACACGCAGTTCGCGGTGCCCTACTTCATCTACGACATCTACGCCATGTTCCTGTGCCACTGGCACAAGTACCGGGTGAAGGGGCACGAGGGCGCAGGGCCCCGCTCGCTGCGCACCGTCACCTGCGCCTTCCTGCACAAGGAGTTCCTCATGGTGCTGCACCACCTCTGCATGGTGCTGGTGTGCTTCCCCGTCTCCGTGGTGAGTGGGGCCCCCCGATCCCCGCAGGGCCCCTCGATCCCCGCAGGGGGCTGCACCACCTCTGCATGGTGCTGGTGTGCTTCCCCGTCTCCGTGGTGAGAGGGGCCCCCCGATTCCCGCAGGGCCCCTCGATCCCCGCAGGGGGCTGCACCACCTCTGCATGGTGCTGGTGTGCTTCCCGCTCCCGTGGTGAGAGGGGCCCCCGATTCCCGCAGGGCCCTCGATCCCCGCAGGGGTGCACCACCTCTGCATGGTGCTGGGTGCTTCCCGTCTCCAATGGTGAGTGGGGACCCCCGAGATCCCCATGGGGGGCTGTGTGGAGGGAAGGGGTGGACCGAGCCGCAGATGGAAGTGGGGGTGGGGGCGGCTAGTGCACCAGGCTGCCCTCACCCCCCCTTTCTCCCAGCTGTGGCGCCAGGGGAAGGGCGATTTCTTCCTGGGCTGCATGCTGAGGCCGAGCTGGACACCCCCTTCGTCTGCCCTGGGCAAGGTGCTCATCTGGTGAGTACCCGCGGGGCGCGGGAGGCTGGACGCCTGGCTTCTGTTTCCCGGCCGGGGCGGAGGTGCCCGGACGCCTGGGTTCCATTCCTGGCCAGGGGGACGAGGTGCCCGGACGCCTGGTTCCGTTCCGCCGGGGCCGGGGGTGCTTGACGGCCTGCGTTCCGTTCCCTGCTAGGGTCAGGGGAGCCCGGACGCCTGGGTTCTGTTCCTGAGCGGGGGTGGGGATGCCCGGACGCCTGGGTCTATTTGAGTGGGAAGGGGGTGGGTAGTGCCCGAGCCTGGGTTCTGTTCCTGGCTGGGAGGGGCGGGGGTGCCCGGAGGCCTGGGTCCTGTTCCGGAGCGGGCGTGGGGGGGTGCCCAGATCCTGGGTTCACATTCCCAGCCAGGGAGGGGGGGGCATGGTGCCCGGACGCCTGGGTCCCTCACCGCTCTGTCTCCCGCAGTACAAGCGGCAGCACACCTGCTGCACAAGGTGAACGGGCTCCTCATGCTGGTGACCTCTTTTGCTGCCGCATCCTGCTCTTCCTACATGTACTGGGCCTACGGGCGCCACGCCGGGCTGCCCTGCACCGCGTGCCCTCGCCCTGCGCCCGCTGCAACCTGGGCGCTGCCTGCTCCTGGCGCCCAGCTCTACGGTTCGGCCTCATCTGCCGCGGGCCGCCCGCCTCTCCGCCGGAGCCCGGCCCAAGGACGCCGCATCCGCCGCGGCCCTGCGCAACGGGCACGGCCCGGGGGCGGCGCTGGAACTGAGCCCTGCCCTGCGCAGCGGCACTGGACTAGACCCCCCATGCAATGGCACTGCCTGGAGCAGGCACTGGATGACTGAGACCCCCCCCCATGCATGGGCACTGCCTGGAGCAGGCACTGGACTGAGACCCCATGCCATGGGCACTGCCCTGGAGCAGGCACTGGACTGAGACCCGCCCATGTGTCATGGGCACTGCCCTGGACAAAGGACTGGATTGAAGCCCCCCATGCCATGGGCACTGCCCCTGGAGCAGGCACTGGATTGAGACCCCCCCATGCCATGAGCACTGCCTGGGGGCAGGCACAGGAACTGGCCTCCCCGTGCCATGGTCACTACGCCCCGGGACAAGACCTTGGACTGAGACCGCCCCCAATGCCATGGCCACTGCCCTGGAGCAGGCACTGACTGGAGACCCCCCCATGGACCATGGGGCACTGCCCCGGAGCAGGACTGGTACTGAGACCCGCACCCCGTGTTCCAATGGGCACTGCCCCGGGGCAGCACTGGTACTGAGACCCCCCTTGCCATGGACACTGTCCCGGGACAGGCACTGGACTGAGACCCTCCTATGCCAATGAGTACTGCCGCGGGGCAGGCATGGACCTGAGCCTCCCAATGTGCTCCCGGGGTCACTGGACCCCGCATGGCACAGCAATGACTGAGCCCCTCCATGCCAGGAACGGCCCCGGAGGCAGCACTGTGACTGAGACCCCTCCCATGCCATGGGCACGCCCCTGGAGCAGGCACTGACTGAAGACCCCCCATGCCATGGGCACCTGCCACTGGAGAGCACTGGGACTGGACCGCCCTGCCATGGACCCGAGCCCCTAGCGCCCATATGGGCACTGCCCGCCGGAGAAGGACCTGGATTGAGAACCCCCATCATGAACACTGCCCTGGAGCAAGCACAGGAACTGAGACCCCCTCCGTGCCATGGGCACTGCCCCTGGGGGCAGGCAACTGAGATTGAGACCCCCATGCCATGGGCACTGCCCGTGGAGCGACTGACTGAGAACCCCCACCATGCCAGGGCATACTGCCCCCGAGCTAGGCACTGGACTGAACGCCCCCCATGCCATGGGCACTCCCCTGGACGAGGCCACTTGACTGAGACCCGCCCCGTGTCATGGCACTGCCGCTGGGACAAGGACTGATGAGAACCCCCCCATGCATGGGCACTGCCCCTGGAGCAGGCACTGGATTGAGACCCCATGCCATGAGCACATGCCTGGGCGGCACTAGACTGAGACCCCCGCGGCCAATGGTCACGGCCCGGACAAAGGACTGGACTGAGACGCCCCATGCCAATGGCACTGCCCCTGGAGCAGGCACGGACTGAGACCCACCATGCCATGGCCGCCCCTGGAGCAGGCACTGGACTGAGACCCGCCCCCGTGTCATGGGCACTGCCCCGGGGGCAGGCACTGACTGAGACCCCCCTTGCCATGGACACTGTCCCGGGACAGCGCACTGGACTGAGACCCCCCCATGCCATGGGCACTGCCCTGAGCAGGCACTGGCTGAGACCCCCCCATGCCATGGGCACTGCTCCTGGAGCAGGCACTGGACTGAGACCCACCCCTGTGTCATGGGCACTGCCCGGGGCAGCACTGGACTGAGACCCCCCCCTTGCCATGGACACTGTCCTGGGACAGGCACTGGACTGAGACCCTCCAATGCCATGAGTACTGCCCGGGGGCAGGCACTGGACTGAGACCTCCCATGGCTCCCAGGGGCGGGTGCTGGACTGAGACCCCCCCATGCCTGGGCACTGCCCAGGGCAGGCACTGGACTGAGACGCCCCATGCCATGGGCACTGCCCCGGGGCAGGCACTGGACTGAGACCCCCCCATGCCATGGGCACTGCCCCTGGAGCAGGCACTGGACTGAGACCCGCCCCCGTGTCATGGGCACTGCCCTGGGACAAGGACTGGATTGAGACCCCCCCATGCCATGAGCACTGCCCTGGGGGCAGGCACTGGACTGAGACCCCCCCATGCCATGGGCACTTCCCCGGGGGCAGGCATTGGACTGAGACCCCCCTCCGTGCCATGGGCACTGCCCCGGGGGCAGGCACAGGACTGAGACCCCCCTCTGTGCCATCGGCACTGTGCCGGGGGCAGGCCCTGGATTGAGACTCCCCCCCCCCATGCCATGGACACTCCGCCGGGGCAGGCACTGGACTGAGACCCCCCCCATGCCATGGGCACTGCCCTGGGGCAGGCACTGGACTGAGACCCCCCCCCATGCCATGGGCACTGCCCTGGGGCAGGCACTGGACTGAGACCCCCCTCCATGCCATGGGCACTGTCCCGGAGCAGGCACTGGACTGAGACTGCCCCCCATGCCATGGACACTGTCCCAGGGCAGGCACTGGATTGAGACCTCCCATGGCTCCCAGGGGGCGGTTGCTGGACTGAGACCCCCCCGTGCCATGGGCACTGCCCTGGGGCAGGCACCGGACTGAGCCCCCGCCCTGCCAACAGGCATGGCCCTGGGAGGGCGGAATCTGGACTGAGCCCCCACCCTGTGCAACAGGCATAGCACTTGGGGCAGGCACTGGATTGAGACACCCCCCCCCGTGCCATGGGCATTGCCCTGGGGGCAGGCACTGGACTGCGACACACCCCCCCCCGGTGGCATGGGCACTGCCCCGGGGGCAGGCACTGGACTGAGACACCCCCCCCCCGGTAGCATGGGCACTGCCCCGGGGGCAGGCACTGAACTGAGACACCCCCCCCAGTGGCATGGGCACTGCCCCGGGGGCAGGCACTGGACTGAGACACCCCCCCGCCCGGTGCCATGGGCACTGCCCCGGGGGCAGGCACTGGACTGAGACACTCCCCCGCCCGGTGCCATGGGCACTGCCCCAGGGGCAGGCAATGGACGGAAACCTCCCAGCCTCCCTGCTCTCCATCAAGGGTGGCTGGGGGGGGGCGCTCACTGGCCTGAGACCCCCCCCCGCCTGCCTGGTGCAACAGGCACAGCTGGGAGAGGTGGGCACTGCATGAGGGGCAGAGTGCCAGAGCACTGGCCTGAGCCCATCCCCCATGGTGGGCACAGGGGTGACCTGACACCACTGTCAGCGCCCACAGCCACAGCTTCAACCTTTTTATTTATTTATTTATTGGGGGCCCCCCAGGAGGGAGTGGGGCCCCCAGTACCACACAGGGTGATCCCTCTGGGCAGTGCTTGGCTCAGACACCCCCCAGTCACGGAGGATGAGGTGCAACTTGGGGGGCTGGCTGTGCTGCGAGGTGGGGGCTTGGCCTGGAGAATGGGGGACCCCTGGAAATCTCAGGGGCCGCCCAGGGGCTGCGGGGGCAGCCAGACTCCACCAGCAGACAGGGTTTGGGTGGACTTGGGGACCCCCCCCCACTGCCCCTCACTGTAGCAATAACCAGGCAGCGGGTGGAGAACTGACACCCCCCCCCAAGCTCTCACTGGGGCAGGATGTAAATGGGGGGGTTATAACCTGGGGGCTGCAAAGGATTAAAGGAGACTTCATCTAATGCCAGCGTGGCCACCTCTGGGTGATTATTGCCCCCAAACCGCCCCCCAGCCAGCGCCTCTGGGCGATTATTGCCCCCAAACCACCCCCCAGCCAGCGCCTCTGGGCGATTATTGCCCCCAAACCACCCCCCAGCCAGCGCCTCTGGGCGATTATTGCCCCCAAACCACCCCCCAGCCAGCGCCTCTGGGCGATTATTGCCCCCAAACCACCCCCCAGCCAGCGCCTCTGGGCGATTATTGCCCCCAAACCACCCCCCAGCCAGCGCCTCTGGGCGATTATTGCCCCCAAACCACCCCCCAGCCAGCGCCTCTGGGCAGCCTCTGGAGCATATTTGCCTCCCCAAACCACCACCCCCTAGACCACTCACCCAAGCCAGTGTCTGTGGGTGATTATGCCTCGCAAGCCACCCACCCCATCTCAGCGCTCTGGGTGATATTCCCCCAAACGCGCCCCGCAGCCAGCGCCTCTGGGTGATTATTGCCCCCAAAACCGCCCCCTCCCAGCCAGTGTCTTGTGGGTGTTATTGCCTTCAAACCGCCCAACAGGCCAGTGCCTCTGGGTGATTATGCTTCCCACAACTGCCCCACCAGCGCCTCATGGGCGAATTATTGCCCCCAAAACCACTCCTCACCGCCAGCGCCTCTGGGTGATTATTTGCTCCAAACTACCCCTCAGCCACGTTCCTCTGGATGATATTTCACCAGTCCAAACAGCCCCCCCCAGCCAGCGCCTTCTGCGTGATTAAATTGCCACCCAAACCAACCCCCCAGCCATCACCTCTGGGCGATTATGCTGCCCAAGACCACCCCCAGCACAGCGCCTCGTGGTGATTATTGCCCCCCAAACCACCCCCTGCCATCCAGCACCGTCTGGGTGATTATTTGCCCAAACCCACCCCCAGCAGTATTCTGTGGGTGATCTATTGCCCCAAAGCCACCCCCCATCCAGCGCCTCTGGGTGATATATTGCCCCCAAACCGCCCCCCGCCAGCCACTCTGAGTGATTATTTGCGTCCAAACTGACCCCCAACCAGCGCCTCTGGGTGATTATTGCCCCAACCCACCCCCATACTCACCCCATCCGCGCCATCTGGGTGATTCTATGCCCCCAAACTCACTCCACACCCAGCCAGTGTCCTGTGTGTATAAATTGCCCCGAAACCGCCCCCAAGTCCAGTGCCTCTGGGTGATTAGTGCTCTCTAAACCACCGCCCCAGCCAGCGACTCTGTGGCAAATTATTCGCCCCCAATACCACCCCCCAAGCCACGCCTCTGGGCCAATTATTGCCCCCAACAACACCCCCTAGCCAGTGTCTGTGGTTTGATTATTGCCCCCAAGGCACCCCCCATCAGCCCTTCCCTTTTCTCTTCGGTGGTTTTGCCCCCAACGCCCCCCAGGCCAGTGCTCTGCGGCGGCTTATTATGCTCCCAAACGCCCCCCAAGCCAGCGCCTCTGATGATTTTGCTCCAAACTGACCCCCAACAGCCCCAGCCCGCACCTCTGGTGATTATTGCCCCCCAACCCTCCCCCAGCCGCCGCCTCCAGGTGATTATTGCCCCCCCAGCCAGCACCCGCAGGTGACTGTTAACTGCCCCCTCCCGTGGTGCCAGGCATTGGGATGCTAGGACAATGCAGCTTATTGGGGGGCACAGCTGAACCGTGATGTCCTGCAGCTCTGTGTCCTGCAGCCCCTAAGAGAGAACAAGGGGGGGGGTCGCTGCAATGCTCTGTGGGAGTGGGGGGGAGGCCCAGGAAGGGGACCCAGGTGTCCGGGGGGAGCCCCCTACATGGTGCTGAAGATCTGGTAGAGGAAGAAGAGCAGAGGCAGCAGGATGGATCGAAGCAGGGTGTGGTGCAGGAGTCGGGGGAGAGGACCTGGCGGGGAGCAAAAAGGCCAATGTGGGGGATAGAGAGGGAGCAAACCCTCCCCCCAAGCCTCTGCCATGGGGCCGAATGTGACCCCCATGGCCCCTCCCGAACCACTGCTGGGGCAGAGCTGGGGGGCGCAGGGGATGTGAGTCGGGAGCAAGTGGCACCAGCAGGGCTGAGGGGGAGGGGTAGGACGGTGCAGGTTGGGAGTCGGGGTCACCGGCAGAGCGGGGGTCACCGGCAGAGCTGGGGGGGCAGGGGCTGTGGGTCGGGAGCGGGGGTCACCAGCGGAGCTGGGAGGGGAGGGGCTGTGAGTCAGGAGCAGGGGTCACCAGCAGAGCCGGGGGGGCAGGGGCTGTGGGTCGGGAGCGGGGGTCACCGGCGGAGCTGGGAGGGGAGGGGCTGTGGGTCGGGAGCAGGGGTCACCGGCAGAGCTGGGGGGGGCAGGGGCTGTGGGTCGGGAGCGGGGGGCAGGGGCAGGACTGGGGGGTGCTATGTCTGGCTGGGCTCCCTGCCCCCCATCCCCTCACTGGCGGCGAAGAACACGGGCTGCCCGAGCGGGAGGTCGCCAGGATCTTGGCTCTGTCGTTGTCGGATAATTGAACCAGGGCGGCCGTACGCCTGCCCTCCCTCCCTTGTGCGGCGCTGCGGAGCGGGGAGACACTCTGGTACATCAAGGCCAGGACTCTACTGCTCCCCTGCAGGACGGATTAACTTCCAGCTTCGTTGATGCTCACTAAGGGGGCTGTGCCACAGGATGATGGGGGCTGGTGCAGGGGGGCTGGTCCAGGGAGCCGTTCTGGGGGGCCCAGCAGGAGGGGCTGCTGCCAGGGGGCTAGCCCCGGGAGCCGTTCGGGGGGAATATGACATCACAGTGCCCACGAAGGTCCGAGCCCGCCCCATGAGCCACACCGCACCATGTCGGCTGCCATCTTTATTGCAGAGTGTAAGGCCCAATGGGGGGCAGGGCCCTCAGGCATGGGGCCCCGCGGGGGGCCTGGGCAGGATGCCCAGCAGCCCCCCCGCCGTGGAGAAGAGGTTGATGGGGGAGGAGCCGTCGGTGATGAGGGCCGACTGGAGGCCCAGGCCCTTCAGGAGCTTCACCTGGGGGGAGCAGGAGGGTGGTGAGTGAGTGACTAAGTGGGATCCACCCCAGCCCCACCCCCATCCATGTAAGCTCCACCCCTCCTTGGCCCCACCCCCAGACCTCTCCAGCCCCACGCACTCCTCCCTCCAGCAGCCGCGCCTCGCCTGCCCCCCACATGCGTCTACCCGCCCTGCCCACTGACTCCGGCCGGCGCAGCCGATGTCCCGCAGCGGTTCGGCCCGATGGTCTTCCAGTCACCCGCTGGAACTTCATGCACCTCGCCTCGGCCAACAGCTGGGCAGCGCCGCTCCTGCTCGCCCTCGCCCGGGGCGGAAGCGCGCTCCTGCTCCCGGTGCCTGGCCCACGCGCGCCAGCTCCGACTCCTGGCCGCGGGCGCTTCAGCTCAGAGACTTGGCCTAGGTGCGGGTATGCGCGCGTCTGATCGTTGTTGGCTGTCGTGACTCGATCTTGATGGACAAGATGGACTGCTCACAGCTGAGTTACGCTCCTCTGGTCCAGGGCGCACTCTGTTTCCTAGATTAGGGCGCTGTTTTGAGCTGAGACCTGCTGTTATTTTCCTCGACGTGAGGTTAGGGGGGGCAGCTCCCACTGCTCCCGTTCCCAGGGGCCTCTTTTCCTCCGGGCCATGCGCCCCGACTCTTTCCACCCACCCTGGGCCCTGCCCCTCCCCAGATCGCCCCCCACCTCCTGCCGGCCATGCCCCCATGACTCCTTCTGCTCCACCTCTGTGGGTCTCTGCCCTCACCCGCCCCGCATCGCCCTGGACTCATCTGCCCTCCTCAGAGACCCCACCCACCCCCTGTAGGGCCATGCCCTACCTTCCCCAGAGCCCCCCCACTCCCTGGCCACGACATCCCCTGAACTCTCCCTGCCACCGCTGTGGGCTCACGCCCCCTGCCCACCCGATCCTCCCCATCCCCTTGGGCCCCCCCCCACCCCCGTCTACTCACCCGTTTCTCTAATGCGGTGGTGCCTCCCTTCGAGCTTTGCCTGTTTCACGCGCCGCCTCGCCGCGATCCGGCCGCTCCGCCTTGGACCTGCCTCGGCCCGCGCCGCGCCAGCGCTCTCCACTGCGCGCTGGGGTTGGGGCCAAACTCGGGTCACAGACCCTGGAGCGCCAGCCACTGATCCCCATCCACCCCTTTATGCCCCGATTCCCGCCTCTCACTGTCCCAATCCCGCCCCCCTGATGCCCAATTTTTTTTCCCCACGTCCCCGCTTACCGCTCCTCCGCCCCCATGGCATCCCGACCCCCACTCCACCCCCGGCATTCCCGATGCCCCACTCTCCCTGGACTCACCCCATCCTTCCCTCTGTCCCACAGACTTCCCCCCTGATCCTGCCCCGGCCCGCCCTGGGCCACCGAAGTCTCCCGTGCACTTCTCCACCGATTCTGGCCCCTGACCCTCCCAATCCCTAATCCTGTCTCCGGACTCCCTGATCCACCCCAGGCCACCACCTCCCCATCCCCAGCCACTGACCTCCCTCAACACCCTGCCCTAGCCCTAGCCATGGACCCCCCATCCTTCCTGCACTACCCCCGCGACAGCCATCCTGCCCCCGGTCTTCCCCTGCCACCCCATCCACAGCTCCTCCTGACTTCCTCCCCCCGACCCCCACATCCCCTCCCCCGGTTCCCCCAACCTCAGTGCCTCCAGCTCCAGCAGCTCCTTCCGGGCCCGCTCGGCCTCCGCCTGGTCCAGGATTTTCTGCCGCTCCAGCCGCCCCCGGGCCTCCTGTTCCAGCCGCTCAGCCTCGTGCCTGGGGGAGACGGGCTGGGGTGAGGGGGGCTGGGGGGCAGGTCTGGGGGAGGAGCCAGCCCCTGGGGAGCCCGTACCTGGCAGCTGCCTCCTGGGAGTTGGTGGTGATCTCGATGGCCAGCTGGACACTCCTCTGCAGCGCGTCCCGCGTGCGCTGGTCCACCGGCTCCACACTCTGGATGTCCACACTGCTCACCACCAGCCCGTTCTGGGGGAAGCGCAGGCAGCTGCGCACCTGCAGCTCCGCGTCGAAGCCGAACACGGCTGAGCAGATGATTCGATTCGAGTTCTGGGGACGGGGCGGATCGTGGGGCGCTGGGCAAAGCACCCCAGAACCCCCACATTCACCCACAGCCAGCCTGGCAGGGACCATCCCGGGAACCGCAGACCCATGGGGAAGTGGCGGATGGGGGCCCAGTTCCAGGTTGCAGGTTGCATCCCAGGAAGTTTGGGGCACAGGCAAACAGGTCTGTGCCGGGAGGAGGCAGGCCTGAGGGCTAGGGAAGGCGTGGGGGGCACTGGGGGCATGGAGGGGGGCTGGCAGGGGGTGCATGGGGGCCCCCTATACCTTGTGGAAGTCGTCGAAGCTGACGGAGGCCACGGCCCCGCGGATGCGGGAGGCCAGCGCTTTGCAGGCATCTCCCACGAAGTCTGGGACGCTGAAGAGCCGGGAGAGCGCCGGGGGGTCGGGGGGCGATGGCACCTCAAAGTGCCTGGGGGGGGGGGAAGGGCAGTTGAGGGGTTGGGGAACAGGCCTGCCCGGTCCCCCTCCCTGCAACCCCCCATCCCGCCTGGGCAGAGGACACTGAAGGGCCAGCGCTGGGCTCAGGGCCTGTGACACCTCCCTGCTGCCCCCCAGCCCCTCACCAGTTGTAGGCCAGCTGGAGCTGCAGCCGGGCGTGGTCGGCCGTCTCGATGGTGACGATGTCAGTGCAGAAGTCGGGGCCCAGCAGCAGGCAGAGTGAGCGGCGGCTGTGGGGGGTCTTGGGCCGCCCCCCCGATAAGCTGAGCACCGTGAACTGCTCGTCCGGGCCCAGCAGAACCAGCTCCGGGCCCAGCACCACCCTGCGCGGGAGGGGAACATGAGCCCCACATGCCAGGGGAGGGAGCCCTAGGACCTCCCCGAGCCATGAGCTGCATCCAGCCCCCCCTGCCTCCCTGCTCACCTGGCCTGCCGCTCCCGATAGTCATACACCTGCACAGCCGCGTTGTGGGGCACCCGGTAACTCACCACCCGTGTCTTGTCACGGGGGGGCCCCTCGCCTCCCCCGGGGGGGGCCCCAGAGCGGTCAGCCACAGGGTCCCAGCCCGAGGACAGCAGGGCCTCCACCTTGGGGGGCAGATCTTTCTCCCAGAGCTCCTCGTCCTCCGTCAGCATGTAGGTGTGACCGATCACCGCCCGCACCTGGGGATGGGGGGAGTCAATGTGGGGGCAGGGATATGGGGTACTGGGGGGAGTGGGGGCCAGGGATATGGGACACGGGGGCAGGCTGGGGAGCAGGGATTGGGTGTTTGAGCGTCAGTGGGGGGCAGGGATACGGGACATGGGGTCAGGCCGGGGGGCAGCGGATTTGGGTACTGGGTGCAAGTGGGGGGGCAGGGATACGGGACACAGGGAGGCCGGGGGCAGGGATCTGGGGGTACTGGGGGTCAGTGGGGGCAGGGATATGGGCCCTCACCTTTGCCTGTCTTTGAGTCCCTGCACATAGATCCCTGCTCGTTCTCGTCCAGGGGGGTGGCCCGGCGCCGCTCCACACCTCCACCTGTCTGCCGGTGGCACGTATCCAGGGGCCCCGGATGAGCAGCGATCGCCGGCTTCCGCTGCAAGCCTCTAGCCGGTCTGTTGAGTCCCAGGGATCCTCAGTTGCCCCTCACTCCCGACCAAGTCAGTCCCCTTCCCCCTCAGTCTCTGCCGGTGCCACCTCACGGCCGACACGCACCCCTGCCAGCCAGCCCTGCCCCCCGGCTCTGCGGTGCCCCTCACTCCTGAACCCGGCAGCCCCTGCCAGCCCAGCCCCGCCCCCCCCACAGCTCTGCCGGTGCCCCTCACTCCCGACCCGCAGCCCCTGCTTGCCCAGCCCTGCCCCCCCCCAGCTCTGCCAGTGCCCCTCATTCCCAACCCGCAGTTGCGTTAGCCCAGCCCTGCCATCCCCAAGTTCTGGCAGTCCCCTCACTCCTGACCCGCAGCCTCTGCTAGCCCAGTCCTGGGCTCTCCTCACCTCATTCGAGTCCTCCAGCTTGCTCAGTGCCCGCAACAGCAGCCCTTCATCCTCCGAGAGGATGTAGATGTCCTGGATCCCCTCCTTCAGAGACTCCCCTGGCTGAAGGAAGAATGACTTCTCCCCCTGGAGCAATGAATGGGGATGTGGGGGGCTCCGTGAGAATCCACAGTACCCAAGAAATATGGGGCAAGTGTTTGGGCATACAGTCTAGGTAATATGGTAATATTTACTGTGCATATAAACTAGAAAACATGGCAAGACCATGCCTCAGTGACTATTTTATTCCTTTTCCCCACTTATTGCTGAAGAAAGAAGGCAACACCTGCCCAGATAGTCTGAAAATACAGTTAGACCAACCTGACTCCAAGATGAGGAGCTTCTTTTTCTATTATTCTACATATAGCCCAGAAAATACAGTAATCCCTTGCCTATAGTCTAGGAAATACGGTAAGCCCCCTTCCACAATGGCCTTGTCAACAATCACCTTTAAAGTGGAAATACAGTAACCATCTGCTCCTATACCCTGGGTAATACGGTGCCCCCGCCTCCCAGCCCCAGCTGTAGCTGCTCCCAGGACCTGGCAACAGACATTTCCCCTCCATCTAGAACTGCAGCTATAATCTGGTATATACGGTAGCTGGTCTATCCCCAGCCCTCTCTGTATTTCTACTAAACATCCTGGCGGCACCTTAGACACTGGCAAACCGGAGAGTCTCTGCGTCCAGGAATAAACAGACACAAACCAACGGAGCCACCGCAGCCTCCCAGAGTGAAACCACAAACCTGCAGCGAGCACCTGGGGAACTGGACGCAGCCTGGGAGCAATGGGCCCTTACGCCAAGTACAACCACCTCCCCGTGCCCCCTCGCCTGCCTGATAACTTCCTGTCAACTGCTGCAGACAGGCCGTTTCCATTCTCTTCTCTGCCTGCTGATGGCCCTGACTGACCCCTTGGTCACAGTGCGTGTGGGGCAACTGCCACTGTTTCACGTTCCCCGTGTGTGTGTGTATCTTCTGGCTGCACGTGCCACTCCATGCACCCGATGCAGCGGGCCGCAGCCCATGGCCACTCGCGCCCAAATCCACGTGTGAGTCTCTCAGGTGCCACAAGGACGCCTGCTCTTTTTGCGGATACAGACTAACACAGTGGCTACTCTGAAACCTTGACACCTTTACTTCTAATAATTACGGTAGACGCAACCATTCTGGGCCCCATTCGGTTACCCTACTTACTCGGATACTGGAGGCTACAAGAAAGAGGTAATTAGTAGGGTAACTATGACATCCCATAGAGGCACATTATTACCATAATTACTAGCATAAATGTGCCCCACAGCTTTACATAGAGGTACTGTAGTTATGTCAGATAAACAACACTACCGTATATGTTAGAATAAACATGTACAAATAATATTTGTCAGGTCTCAGCGGGGCAGCTGTGTTAGTCTGGATCTGTAAAAGCGGCACAGGGTCCCGTGGCACCTTAGAGACTAACAGACGTCTTGGAGTGGGAGCTTTCGTGCCTCCGACGCGCTGGGGATTCACCCACCAAAGCTCCCGCTCCAAGACGTCTGTTAGTCTCTAAGGTGCCGCGGGACTCTGCAAAGAATATTTGGTTCTCCAGCATCAGTGGTCCCCAACCTTTTCCGCAGGGCAGGCGCTGGACGACCAGCCGACGGCCATGGCCACCAGACAAGCAGCCACTGAACTTTGGCAGGATTTCAGGGGTTGCACTTCTTGGTGTTGCCACTTCTCAGCGGCTGCTCTTCCAGTGGCCATGCGCCCGCGGGCGCCACACTGGGACCCCAGCCTTTCATACTAGCCTAAACATGCCCCTACAAGATAGAGTTACCATATATAAGGGTGTAAATGCGCCCAACAAGATACACATCATTACCGTAGTTACTGACACGAGCCCCCGCCAACATAATATACGCTAGCATAAATATTCTTCATAAGACAGTTGTACTATATTTACTAGAATATAAGTGACCCTTCAATCTAAAGTGCTGCTGTGCTGATTGGAATACACATGCCCCACAACACTACCACATTTAGTAGAATAAATGTGCCCCAAGAGCTACCAGACGCAGCACCTGCACATACACACAGTACTCCAAGTGCTACCGTATTCCCTACAGTAACCATGCCCCGAGTTTACACCAGAACCATATTCTCAGGTACACACATGGCCGCTATACCTTGATCACCTTCTCCTGGCCCAGCTGGGGCTTGCCGTCGGGCCCCACGGGGTCGCACACCACGCAGTACTGGCGGCTGCTCAGCGTGGTGATGTCCACAATGCCCACCACCTCCTCGTAGACATCGGGGATGTAGGCCTCGCTCTGTGCCAGCGTCACCAGCCACTCCTCCCCCGTCCGGCGCACCGTGTCCTGCGGGTCCCGGAAGGTCTTGGTGGCACGGAGATGCAGCGCCCTCTACAGGGGAGAGGTGAACACGGCCATCGACATGGGGGGAGCCGAGTCCTGGCTATTCCCTCCTTCTCCAAGGACCCCCGACTCCGCTTCCATGTCCACCTACTCTCCCCTGCCCCAGATCCCCCTCTTCCCCACGGTCCCTCACATCTTCCCCTTGTCCATGGGGTCGACCCCACACTACTCCTTCCCCCCAGCTCACATCCAGCTTCCCCCATTTTCCTCCTCCCAGGACCAGATCCATTTCACACCCTCCCAGTCCCTCCCAACCTCGGACTCTCCTATCCCCTCCACTCCCAGCCAGCTCCTTTCCCCTCACCACTTTTCTTAGGGGCAAGGATCCTGCCCCCTCACCTCACAGCAAGGGAGCTCCTCTCTTGCGTTGGATACTCAGCCCCACCCTGTCCTGCCCACCCCAGCACCCCCGCACCCCAGTGCAGATCATAAACACTCACCCACCCACACACACACACACCAGGTGCAGATCACACTCCCACCCCCACACGGTGCAGATCACAAACACACCCAGTGCAGATCACACCCACACGGTGCAGATCGCACACTCATCCACACCCACACCTGGTGCAGATCGCAAACACACAAATTTACCTACACACTGCAGATCACACACACCCACACCCACCCGGTGCAGATCGCACACCCACACCGACCCACACCTGGTGCAGATTGCACGCACACCCACAGCTGGTGCAGATCACAGCCCCCCAACCCCCCCACACGGTGCAGATCGCACTCACACCCACCCACCCGCATACACACACACACACACACACGGTGCAGATCGCGCGCACGCACACACACAAACACACAGGGTGCAGATCACACACACACACACAGGGTGCAAATCGCGCACACACACACACAGGGTGCAAATCACACACCCACACAAACACCCACCCACACCCAGTGCAGATCGCGCACACACACACACCCACAGGGTGCAGATCGCACACCAACTGCCACCAGCACCCCTTGCCCACCTGCCCACCCCCCCACTCACCTTCTCTGTCAGCACAAAAGCATCCACAATGTCAACCACCTCCTCAAATACACCAGGGAGATATGCCCCCACTCGCTTCACCAGCCACTCCTCACCTGGGGGAGACACATGGCTACACGTGGGGACTGAGGGGCACCAGAGAATGGCAGGGGGGGTGGGGAAGGCTGCTGGTTGGGAGTGAGGGGCACCAGCAGAGCTGGGGGGGCAGGGCTGGGCTAGCAGGGGCTGCGGGTCGGGAGTGAGGGGCACCGGTAGAGCTGGGGGCGGGGGTAAAGCGCACGGCGGGGATGTATGGGGATGTACAGATGGCGTGTGTGTGTGGCGACGCTCTCGCTCTA
>NC_133772.1:860624-871075 GCF_003597395.2 Chelonoidis abingdonii
GGGGGCCAGGGGCGGCCGTGAGGGGCGCCGGCAGCACGGGGGGGTCTGGGGTGCCAGTGAGGGGTGCCGGCAGCGCGGGGGGTACCTGTGACCCGCCGGGTCCCCTCCCGGTCTGTACACTCCTTGCGGGCCCGGAGGCGGATGGCCTGGTTGTGCCGGATGACGGTCGCCTGGCTGATTTCCACCACCTCCACCTCGGTGCGTGGGATGTAGGTGCCTGCGGGAGGCTGGCATTAGCCGCGGGAGCCCAGCCAGCCCAGCTCGCCCAGCCCCCAGCCCAGCCCACTCACCTGGCCCCTCGAAGAGGAATTCGTCCCCAGCCACAAACTTCTCCCCCTGATCGTCCTCGAAATCCAGCAGGGCCTTGAGGTGCAGCGCGGTGTCAGGCAGCACCACCTGCAGGGCCGTGATCCCCTGGAGGAAGAGGGGGGGTCAGGGCGCGGCTCGGGGGCGCTGGGCCGGGCCGGGGGCTGGGTGTTACCTGCTGGATCTCCTCCCCCGGGTAGAGGGGGAAGGGGGGCTGGCTGAGCCGGATCTCCAGGTCTGCGTGCCGCAGCAGTGCCTGCCCCGAGGCATCGAACTGCACCCCGGCGCCTGGCGCCCGCACCACAGGGTTCCGCACCGCGCAGTAGTGCCGGGGGGGCACCGTCACCATCTTGGCCGGGGGGAAGATGACCCTGCGGGGTGGGGGGAACACATCATGGGGGTGCGGGGAACCGAGCCAGTGACCCCCTAGCCTCCCCTCACCCCGACCCCCAGCCTCCCCTCACCCCATCCCCTCCCGAGCAGCACAACCCCTGTGCCCCAGCGCCGGTGCCCCTCACCGCTCATTGTCCTGGCGGATGTAGGTCTGCGGCCCCACCTCCACGCGGGTCACGTTGGAGTTCTGGTCCAGCACGTGGATGTAGTGGTGGGGGGGGATGCGGATGATGGACTCCTCGGCCATGTCGGCTGGGGGGGGCAGGACGGGGAGTTAGCAGCCCCCGGATCAGCCCCAACCCAGCCCCCACTCCCAGCGCAAACAGAGCGACCGGCCCAGCCGCGTTCCCAGAACCCTCTGCACCAGGGCTGTGCCTGCGGCTCTCTGCCAGCCCCATCCCATGGCCCCGGGCACCCGCACTAGGATTCCCCACCCCCTCACCCTAATCCCAGCGCAAACAGAGCGACTGGCCCAGCCGCATTCCCAGAACCCTCTGCACCAGGGCCGTGCCCGCACCAGGACCAACCCCCCATCCTGCGCACAGGGCACCGGCGCCAGGACCGACCCCCCCGTTCCCAGAACCCTCTGCACCAGGGCCATGCCCGCACCAGGACCAACCCCCCATCCTGCGCACAGGGCACCGGCGCCAGGACCGACCCCCCCGTTCCATGCTGGGGGCCCCTGTGCCAGGGCTGGCCTCTCCCCCGTTCCGTGGCCCCGGGCACCCGCACTAGGATCCCCCCCCCAAAGAGAATTTCCTCCCTGGCCACAACCTGCCCACTTTACAGCCCTAATCCCAGCACAAACAGCGCAACCAACGCCCAGTCGCGTTCTCAGAACCCTCTGCGCTAAGGCCCTGCCCGCGCCAGGACCGACCCCCCGCATCCTGCACCCGGGGCGCCCGCGCCAGGACCGACCCCCCCATTCCGCACCCGGGGCGCCCGCGCCAGGACCGACCCCCCGCATCCTGCACCCGGGGCGCCCGCGCCAGGACCGACCCCCCCGAACCCGCGCCCGGGGCGCCCGCGCCAGAACGGACGCCGCTCCCAACGCTCTAGTGCCAGGATTCCGCCCCCCCCTGCCGCCCCAGGGGTGACTCAGGTTTGCGGGGGTTGGGGGCAATCCCCGGCCCTGACCCAGAGCCCCCCACGCCTGCCCCTGGCTGCGCTCCCCTCCCCCACCCGCAGAGACACAAACCGGCCAGCTGCTTCCTGCGGGGCCCAGCCAGGACTGAGCCGGACCCGCCCCGGGCTGGGAGGGACCCGCTTAAAGGGGCAACGGAGCCACACACCCCCGTCCGGGGCCGGTGGGCCCCCCTTCCCGTCGCGGCCCCCCCACTCCTGGACGCCCCTTCCCGTCACAGCCCCCCCCCAGTCCTGGGTCCCCCTTCCTCATCTCACAGCCCCCCCCCGAGTCCTGGACCCCCCCCCCAGTCCTGGAGTGGGAGGGGCTAGGAAGGCGGGACAGGCTAGCAGAAGGGGGCGGGGCTAAGATGGCGGTCTGGGTGCCAGGAGGGGCGGGGCTGAGAGGGGGCGGGGCAGGGTTGCGGAAGACGGGGCTGGGTATCAGGCGGGGAGGAGCCAAGAGGGGGCGGGGCTAGGTATCAGGAGGGGAGGAGCTAATAGGGCGGGGCAAAGAGGGCGGGGCAGGGTAACAGGTGAGGAGGAGCTAAGAGGGGGAGGGGCTAGGTATCGGGAGGGGCGGGGCTAGACGGGGCGGGGCTGGGTATCAGGAGGGGAGGAGCTAAGAGGGGCAGGCCTGCGTAGCAGGATGGGGAGGAGCGTGGGGTGACCGGGCTCACTCGGGGCCAGGCCCGCGTCCGGGGCCGCAGCCGTTTTGCGAAGCCTTTCTGCCCGCCTCTTTGTTGCGCATGCGCCACGTCACGTGTTCCCTGCGCGCACTGGCACACGCACATGCCCAGTTCTGACCCATGTCCCATTGTGCGCGGGCGTATCTCGCCAATCCCTTTTTCCTTTCGTCCGCATATGCCATGCGGCTCTACTTTCCCCTAATGCGCATGCTCCGCTGCGTTTCCCCTACCCCCCCGGCGAGGTTTGCGCCACTGAGCGTGCGCTTTTCCGCCATAGTCCCCGATGCGCATGCGCTTCTTGTAAGTCTCCTCTGTGACGCCACATGCGCCGCCATCTTGTCTTGCCCTTCATGCGCATGCGCCTCCCTCAGCTTCTCCTAATGCGCAGGCGAATCGCTCCCCATTCCCTGGGTGCGTGCGCGGCTCCCCACTCGGCGGGCGTCCTGATTGGCCGGTGTCTGAGCAGGGGCGGGGCTAGCGCCAAATACAAACGGCCGCGGCCCGCGCGAGCTCCAGCTTGTGCCAGACCCGAAAGAGAGCAGGGAGCTCGGTGAGCGCGAGGCGAGGGAGCAGCTGGAGGGGGAAGAAGGCGGGGCGGGGCAGGGCACCGGGCGGGGCCCGAAAGCTGCATGGGGGCGGCAGAGAGCAGCAGGTTCACCCCATAGCTCAGCTTGGGGAGCGGAGTGGGGGGAAGCCCCCCCTTGCTGTCTCCTAACGCCCCTCCCTCCAGCAGTGAGCTCCCCCACCCACCCCGCGGGCGGGCACCATGCCGTCCCAGCAGAGACCCAGCCTGGCCGAGCCTCGCCGTGCCAGGCCCCCAGCCCACGTGCGAGTCTGTGTCCGCCTGCGCCCCTGCAGCCAGGGGGACCCCTGCATCCGCGGCCTGGATTCCCGCTCCCTGGAGATTATCAATTGGAGGAACAAGCTGGAGACTATGCAGTACCAGTAAGTGGGGTGGGGTGGGGTGTCCCCAGCGGGGGGTGCCCCTGGGCTGAGCTCCTCCCTTGCCATCACAGCATGCCCTTCCCTGTCCTCCAGGTTCGACACCATCTATGGCGATCAAGCCACCCAGCAGGACATCTACAGCGGCTCCGTGCAGCCTGTCCTGTGCCACCTGCTGGAGGGGCAGAACGCCAGCGTGCTGGCCTATGGGCCCACCGGTGCTGGTGAGTGAGGGGGTGGCTGGGCTGAGGAGCTGAGCCCAGAGGGGGGCAGGCGGCTGTGGAAGTTGAGGAAGTGATTTCTTGCCTCCCACCCCAGGTAAGACGCACACCATGCTGGGCAGCCCAGAACAGCCAGGTGTGATCCCACGAGCACTGCGGGATGTCCTGCAGATGACACGGGAGGCGAGCTGCTCACCCGGGGGTGAGGAGTGGGACTACTCCGTCTCCATGTCCTACCTGGAGATCTACCAGGAGAAGGCAAGTATGGGAGTGGGGAGGATAGGACTCGGGGGTGGGGGAAGAATTGTCCAGCCAGCTGCTGGACCCACTGTTGCAGATCCACAGGACGGGTACTAAGACCCTGGGAGGCCCCCCTTCATTGAGCCAGACTCCCGAGGGGGTGCACTCTTCTTCCAGGGGAAGCCACAGGCCCACCACCTCCTTAGGCTGAAGGAGCCTGCAGCCCCTCGAGTCCCACTGAGACCCCAGAGGAGACTTGTACCATCTCCAGCAGCATTTGCAGAGCCACACAGCCAGTGCTGGTAACAATGGGTTTGTTAGCAGGCTGGACAGTGGGGCAAATCCTTGGTTAGCCAGAGAGGGAAGTTACAGCCCAGCCTATCCTGGTCAGCCCAAGACTTCCCGCTGGCCCTGTTCAGGTGTGTCCCCCAAAGCCCTCAGCAGCTGACCTTTAACCAGTGGCACCTCCCTGGTCCTGCTTCTCCAGCTGGGCAAATGCTGCCAAGAGGTGGGCTGGCCATGGTCTGTCCAGGTGACTGAGGTTGCCGTTGTCTTCTCAGAAACCCCACTGATGGGGCCTAAGGCTTCAGATAGCTTGGAGCCATTCACACCTGTGGGCTGCCCTCTATGGTGCAGCATAGAGGGGAAACCGAGGCACACCTACCAGTCTGGGTGGGGCTGGCAGGTGTATGTGGGGGGTGAACCAGGAGGAAGATGCACTGGTAGATCTCACCATTTGGGGGAGACAAGGCCCTGCACCCCCAGCTTCCTGCGATTCACCAGGACTCTCAGCCAGCCAGTGACACAGAAGGTTTATTAGACGACAGGAACACAGTCCAAACCAGAGCTTGTAGGTACAGACAACAGGCCCCCCTCAGTTAGGTCCATCTTGGGGAAGGGCCCAAGGAGGCCAAGAGCCCTATCTGGGCTCCCCTCCATTTTCCCAGCCAGTTCCAAACTGAGACTCTCTGGCCTTTGGGGTGTGGGTTGCTGGGAGCCCTGACAGTCCAAGATAGGGGTAGGGGGTGCTGGGAGCCCTGGTGGTCTGGGGTGGGGCAGGGGGGTCTTTCCCCTGATGTTCCCCCCCAACTCCAGGTGCTGGACCTACTGGAGCCGTCCCAGCAGGACCTGCTGATCCGGGAGGACCGGGACCGGAACATCCTGATCCCAGGGCTGACTGAGCGGGAGCTGGGAGGCTTCAGGGACTTCGAGCGGCACTTCCTGCCGGCCAGCCGCAACCGCACAGTAGCCTCCACTCAGCTTAACGACCGCTCAAGCCGTAGCCATGCTGTGCTGGTGGTGCGGGTGGCACGGAGCCAGCGGGCGCCCCCCCACCGCCGCCGCGTGGCCAAGCTCTGCCTCATCGACCTGGCTGGCTCCGAGGACAACCGGCGCACCGGCAACCGCGGCCTGCGGCTCAAGGAGAGCGGAGCCATCAACGCCTCCCGGCACGTGCTCAGCAAGGTGGTGGACGCCCTCAACCAAGGGCTGCCCCGCGTGCCATACCGCGACAGCAAGCTCACCCGCCTGCTGCAGGTGTGTCGGGGTCCTCCCAGGTGGCGGGGGAGGAACGGATGCTGGGGTCCAATCCTGGGGGGGAGTGCAGACACCAGGACGCTGCCCCGGCTCTGCTCCCACCAGCTGGTCTCCTGCAATGGAGCCGGGAGCTCTTGGGCATGAGAGGCTCAGCATCAAACTCAAACTCTCGGGACGTGGGGCCTGGAGCAGAGAGAGCCAAGGGGACAAAAACCAGATACGGGGAAGGGGCAGCGCCAAATGCACAGTCCCCTGCCCTGCCCAGCTCTGCCAGCGTGGGAGGACTGGTGCAGGACTCCTGGGTTCTCTCCCAGCTCTGGAAGGGGAGTGGGGGCAGATGGGTTAGAGCGGGGGCAGGTGCAGGACTCCTGGGTTCTTTCTCTCCCCAGGACTCCCTGGGGGGCTCGGCTCACAGCGTGATCATTGCGAATGTTGCCCCAGAGCAACACTTCTATTTTGACACGCTGAGCACGCTGAACTTTGCTGCCAAGTCCAAGCAGGTGGTGAACCGACCCTTCACCCAGGAGACGCTGCAGACCCCAGGTAAGGCAGGGCCAGGCTGGGCTCCATGGGGCTGAGGGATCAATGTGGGGAGACCCCAGCCTGGCCTCACCCTTCTCTTCCCACAGGTGCACGCAAGAGACCTCCCAAGGACCCTGGTGCCGGCCCCAGGGCCAAGAGACCTCCCGAGGACCCTGGAGCCAGCAGTGAGGATGCCGGCCCCGGGGCCAAGAGCCCTCCTGAGGAGGAGCCTCCTGAGGCGGAGCCGCTCAGGTGAGGGGTGGGAGCCCTGGGGAGAGAGTGTGGGGGGAGTTGCTGGGCTAATGGTCTCCTCTTCTCCCCCCCACCCAGCTCCCTGCTGCCCCTGGAGCAGCTGGACCCAAGGCTGGTGCAGCGGCTGCTGGGGCTGGAGCAGCTGGAGAAACAGCAGGGGGGGGCCGGGCGGAGGCTGCCACTGCTCAGCACCCCCCGGCGGGAGCGGGTGGCCCTGCTGCACCAGCTGGAGGAGACGCGCTGTGAGCTGCAGGTGGGTGAGCCCCACCCCATAGCCTGTTCCCATAGACAGCCCCACAACGCTTCCCTGGTTCCCTCCAGTCCCCAACCCCCTTGTGCCTCCCCACTGACATGGCCTCCCCTGCAGAAGCTGAAGGAGAGGCAGAAGGAGCTGGAAGCCATGGCACTGCTGGACAAGGCCTGTCAGCCCAAGCCCCTGGATCATAGCAAGGCCCCCGCCAGGGCCCGGAAACAGGCTGTAGTCCTCCCCCTCCAGCAAGGTAAGGGGGCTCAGGGCCCCAATCCTGGCCTGCTCTAACCACTAGACAGCACTCCCTTGTAGAGAGAACCCAGGAGTCCTGGCTCCCAGCCCTACCTCTAACCACCAGAGCTGGGATAGAAACCAGGTGTCCTGGCTCCCAGCACCCCCACCCCCAACCACTAGACCTAAGTCCCCTCCCAGAGCCAGGATGGAACCCAGGAGTCCTAGCTCCTACCCCCTAACCCTGCCCCCTGCTCCGCAGTGCAGACGCCGGTTGGGCAGCAGGCCATGCCCAGTGGAGCTGAAGGGATCTTGGTCGTACAGAGGAACCAGGTGAGAGGGGTTGGGCACAGGGTGCTGGGGAGGCAGCAGGGATGGAAATGGGCTGGGGGGGGCGGAAATGTGCTGGGGGGGCAGCAGGGGTGGATTGCTGGGAGGGGGTGGAAATGTGCTGGGGGGCAGAGTTGGGGAGTGGATTGCTGGGGCGGGGGGCAGCAGGGTGAAATGTGCCAGGGGGGTGGGATTGCCTGGGCAGGGGGGGAGTGTCATTGGGGGCAGAGCTTTGAGAAGGCCTGGGGGGCAGACTGCTTAGGTGGCGGGCGGCAGAGGGTGTGGAAAATCTTGACGGGGTGGGTGGCGGGCAGATTCCTGGGTTGAAAGTGGCATAGCAGGGGTTGGAAATGTGCTGGGTGGGGAGGCGCAGGGGTGGAAATGCGCTGGGGGTGGTTGTGGGGGGTGGGCAGCAGGGGTGGAAATGCGCTGGGGTGGATTGCATGAGGTTGGGTGGGATGGCAGGGTGGAAATGTGCGGGTGGTTAGGGGGGCGGTGGAAAGTTGAAGGTTGCTGGGGGGAGGCGGATTTGCTGGGTTGGGGGTGTTGGAAAGCGCTGTGGGGGGGTGTGGATTGCTAGGTGGGGGGGCGGGAATTGCTGGGCAGAGGGCAGCGGAGGTGGAAATGCAGCGGGGGGGCGGATTGCTGTGAGCGGGGAGCGGAGGTGGAATGGTGGGGTGAGAGTTGGGGAGGATGGCTGGGGTGGGGCAGCGGCAGGTGGGAAAAATGCGCCCGGGGATGGCGGATTGCTGGGTGACGGCTGTCTCCCCCTCCGCAGTGCCAGCTGGCATGGGGGCGAGGAATCATGGGCCCCCGGCTGGGAGCTGCTGCTGCGCCCTGCCTGCTGGCGCGGAGCCGGGAGAACCGCTGGCGCTGCTCACCGGGCAGTGCCAAGGAGCTGCGGGCCTGCACCGCATGGGGAAAGAGAGCCCGGCTCATCCTGGGCCTGGAGACAGCTGCATGGGCCGCTTCGCCAGGTACCCCTCCCCCTCGGTGGGGCGCTGGGGGCTGGCACACAACGGCCCTCACTCCCCCTCTCAGCCAGGTAACCCACCTCCTCGGGTGGGGTGCGCTGGGGGCTGGCACACGGGGTCCCTCACTCTCCTCTCCAGCCAGGTAACCCCTCCCTCGGGTGGGGCGCTGGGGCCGGCACCGGGCCCCCTCACTCTCCCCTCTCAGCCATGGGTACCCCCCCCTCGGGTGGGGGCGGCTGGGGCCGGTACACGGCCCCTCCTCCCCCCTCTCACGCCAGGTACCTCGAACTCGGCGTGGGGCGCTGGGGGCTGGCACACGGGGCCCCCTCAACTCTCCCCTCTGCAGCAGGTACCCCCTTCCTCGGGTGGGGCGCTGGGGGGGCACAAACGGACCCTCACTCCCACTCGTACAGCCAGGTACCCCCGTCCCTGCGGTGGGGCGCTGGGGGCCGGCCCACAGGGTCCCTCACTCCCCCTCTCAGCCAGTACCCCCCTCCCTCGGGTGGGGCGCTGGGGGCCGGCCCATCAGAGGTCCTCACTCCCCCTCTCAGCCAGTTACCCCTCCCCGGGGTGGGGAGCTGGGGGCTGGCACACAGCCCCTCTCACTACTCTCACCAGGTAGCCCCCCTCCCTCGGGTGGGGCGCTGGGGGCCGGCACACAAAACGGGTCCCTCACTCTCCCCTCTGCAGCCGGTACCCCCTCCCTCGGGGGGCGCGCTGGGGCCGGCCCACAGGGTCCCTCACTCCCCTCTCAGCCAGGTACCCCTCCCTCGGGTGGGGAGCTGGGGGGCCGGCACAACGGGTCCCTCACTCCCCCTCATCAGCCAGGTACCGCCCCTCCCTCGGGTGGGGCGCTGGGGGCCGGCCCCACAGGGTTCCCTCACTCCCTCCTCTCAGCCAGGTCCCTCCTCGGGTGGGGCGCTGGGGGCCGGCCCCACAAGGTCCCTCACTCCGCCTCCTCAGCCAGGTCCGCCCTCCCTCGGGGTGGGGCGCTGGGGGCCGGCCCAAGGGTACCCTCACTCCCCGCTCTCAGTCCAGGTAACCGCCTCCCTCGGGTGGGGCGCTGGGGGCTGGCAACACAGCCCCTCACTCCCCCCTCAGCCAGGTACCCCCTCCCTCGGTGGGGCGCTGGGGGCCGGCACACGGGTCCCTCACATCTCCCTCTCAGCCAGGTTACCCCTCCCTCGGGGGGGCGCTGGGGGCCGGGCCCACAGGGTCCTCAACTCCCCCTCTCAAGCCAGGTAGCCCCCTCCCTCGGGTGGGGCGCTGGGGGCCGGCACACTGGTCCTCACTGCCCCCTCTCAGGCCAGGTACCTCCAGTCCCTCGGGTGGGGCGCTGGGGTGGCCAAACACAGCCCCTCACTCCCTCTCAGCCAGGTACCCCTCCCTCGGGTGGGAGCGCTGGGGCCGGCACACCGGGTACCCTCATCCCCTCTTCAGCCAGGTAACCCCCTCCCTCGGGTGGGGCGCTGGGGCTGGCACGGGGCCCTTCACTCTCCCTCTCAGCCAGGTACCCCTCACCCTCGGGTGGGGCCTGGGGCCGGCAACACGCCCCTCACTCCCCTACTCAGCCAGGTACCCCCTCCCTCGGGTGTGGCGCTGGGGGCGGCCCACAGGGTCTCACTCCCGCCTCTCAGCCAGGTACCCCCTCCCTCGGGTGGGGCGCTGGGGCCTGGCACACAGCCCCTCACTTCCCCTCTCAGCCAGGTACCCTCCCATCGGGTGGGGCCGCTGGGGGCCGGCGCCACAGGGTCCCTCAGCTCCCTGCCTCAGCAGTACCCGCCTCCCTCGGGTGGGGCGCTGGGCCGGCACACAGCCCCTCACTCCCGCCCTCTCAGCCAGGTACCGCCCTCCCTCGGGTGGGCGCTGGGGCAGGCACACAGCCCCTCACTCCCCCTCCTCAGCCTAGGTACCCTCGCCTCGGGTGGGGGCGCTGGGGGCCCGGCCCACAAGGGTCCCTCACTCCCCCTCTCAGCAGGTACCCTCTCCTCGGGTGGGGCGCTGGGGCCTGGCAAAAACACAGCCCCTCACTCCCCCTTGCAGCAGGTACTCCTCGCGCTCGGGTGGGGCGCTGGGGCCGGCACACGGGTCCCTCACTCCCCCGTCTCAGCCCAGGTACCCCTCCCTCGGGTGGGGCGCTGGGGGCCGGCACACGGGTCCTCACTCCCCCTCTCAGCCAGGTACCTCCCTCGGGTGGGGGCGCTGGGGGCGCTGGCACACCGGCCCTCACTCTCCCCTCTCAGCAGGTAACCCTCCCTCGGGTGGGGCGCTGGGGGACGGCACACGGGCCCCTCACTCCCCTACTCAGCCAGGTAGCTCCTCCCTCGGGTGGCGCCGCTGGGGCCGGCGCCACAGGGTCCTGCACTCCCCTCTCAAGGCCAGGTACCCCTGCGCCTCCGGGTGGGGCGCTGGGGCCCGGCCCACAGGGTCCTCACTCCCTCTC
>NC_133772.1:876430-894080 GCF_003597395.2 Chelonoidis abingdonii
CCCTCCCTGTCTCGACCCTCCTCCCCAGGTCCCCCACTGCCTCATGTCTGCTTCAGACTGCCCTGCCTGTCCCTCCTGTCCTCCGCCATGTCCCCAAACCCACTCCCCTTGGCTGTACCATCCCAGCCTCTCCTGCCTGGTCTACTGGGATGATCAGCAGCAAAATGTGGCCATCGTTAGGGACCAGAGTTAACTCCCGGTATTTCCCCTCCCCTCCCTGGGGCTCGGTGACTCTGGGACTAGCTCCCCTGTCCCGTCTCCCCTGGCTCCTCTGACTCTCCTCTCCTCTCCTCTCATCTTAGCAGAGTCACACACAGAATCCCCTCCAGGTCGGGGCCGAAATCCAGTCCCGGTTTTTTGCCTCCCAGGGCTGCACCCAGAGCCCCTTCCAGGTGAGCAAATGCGGTAGCGGGACTGGCAGGGCCATGGGTCCTGGGTCAGCTATTTCCCCAGGGCAGGGCCGTGGGGTGCTGGGTCAGCTATTTCCCCAGGGCAGGGCTGGTGGGCCCGTGGGGTCCTGGGTCAGCTGTTTCCCCAGGGCAGGGCTGGCGGGCCCGTGGGTCCTGGGTCAGCTGTTTCCCCAGGGCAGGGCCGGCGGGGCCGTGGGGTCCTGGGTCAGCTGTTTCCCCAGGGCAGGGCAGGGCAGGGCACTGGCTGACTCGGGGGTGGCGAATGGGACTTGAGGCCTTTCCTCCCCGGGGGTGCCGACTGAAAGCCAGCTCCAGAAGTGGCTGCATCTCAGCACCAGGCAAGGAATCCCTGTCTAGTTTACTCCAACCGAAACAGTCTGCTTTCGCGAGCTTTAAATTGTTACCGTAAAGCCTTTCCATGAATGGGAAAACAAGAACATTATGGCTCTAAAATAACATATTTGCGAAAATATCTCTAAAGGGCAAAATTGGTTACAAACATTCCCATGATAGGTTTCCTTCACTGTGTCCTGCAGTTCATAATTGCATCTGATGCGATTATACATTTTCTAACTGATTAGGCCACATTGCTACCAGGGTACGTGCTCAGGTACACGAGGTACATAGCAATGGGGTTGCTGCAAGAGTTTTAAATGGGGCTTGGGGGTCACAGTTAAGGTTGAAAAACATGGCAAGGAATGAATTTGAAAACACCAATATTCACAGATTGCTTTTTGCTAGCTCCAGGCACGCGCGGAAGGTTTAGCCCTCTCAGTCCTGCAATCTGAGTTACACGTTATCTGTCTCACAACACACAATCCCTGCCGCCAAAGTCCTATATACCTTTATTTTTAGGAGTGTGAATTGACCCATTGAAATTAGTAAGATGGTTTTCATGGCTAAAATTAGGCCCATGCATAAATCTCCAGAGGAGTGGGGCCCTCTACGGTCAGAATAAAGTTAAGGAAGATTTTTTGGCCTTGAATTTCCTAGTTCGTTTCCTCAAGTAAAATAAAGTGAGCTGGGTTTAGGCTGAAATTTCTCCCAGTTTCTGTTTGTCAATAATGTATTTGAAAAGGTGAGGAATTCCAGAGCAACCTCTAACTTAACGGAGTTCATTGTTTTCCAAATGTCTCCAGGTAAATAAGCCAAGGAAGCTTGATGTGTGTGGGAACTGGATGGGTTTTTTAAAAATACATATAGTCTGATTAGACATTTTATATTATAGATCTTATATAATCCTGTATATAGTACGGAAAATGCAGTCAGAATATGTAAAGGAATGTTACATTCTATTGTTGTTGTCATTTTTCCTTAATTAAGTTGTAAAGAATTGTTTTGAAAATGGTGCATTGAATTTTTTTGACCTAAAACATCCCAGTTGTTTTACATTTTTATATATACATAAAAATTTAAGACATTTCAACTAAGAAATCGCATTTCTCCCCCTCCTGTAAATAGTTCACTTTATCTTTTAGAAAATGCAAAATTGCAGCTCCATTACTTTGAATTTATTGAAAAAAAACCTTAAAATCTCTAGGACAAACTAACCCTGTCACTTGGTTCGTTTGAAGACTGGTATTTTTGGTGTGCTGGATTTCCCTCCAATTGTATTAAAATAAATCTCCAAAGTTTTCTGCGCTGGAATGTTTTGTACGGGTAACAAATTGTTTGGTTTCTTCAGTTGTTGTTGGGGAGGCGAAAGTTTTTTCCATGTATTTTTAAATAATAAATTCTGATGATGTTGGCTTTGAATTACGATATCACAGGGCTTGAAACAAAAGAGAGGGACCAAACTTGAGTGGGGCCAGAGCTCCAGGGTTAAACAAATATGAGAGGCGGCTTTCCAGGATTGCTCATCTCTGTTATCCCATAACGTGCGGAAGCTTCCGGAGCTTGCAGTGTCCCAGGACTCGCTTGTTTCATTGTAATTAATTCCATGAATAGGTTTTTGTCTGTTACCGAAGTTTTGGGGGCTGGAATTTCCCAGGATTTTCAATGGAAAATCCAAAGCTTTGGGGGCTGGAATTTGCCATGGTTGGTTTTGACTGTGCCGCCCCTTCTGAGTCTCCCGCCGCCTCCCTCTAACCCTTCTCCCTCCCCCACAGGCTGCTGCTGCGGCGCCCCCACCACCCGCTCCTGCCACCTCTGCTGATTCCCTGCAGGTGGACCTGCTCCCGGTACTGGCAGCTGCCCAGGAGACGGCAGCAGCTGCGGCGGTGGTGGCGGCTGCCACGGCCTCAGCTCCGGCTGCCTCCACGGTGGACACAGCAGCCCTGAAACAACAGCAGCCGGGGCCCGAGGGGAACGGGGGGCCGGTAGCTTCAGCCCCGCAGGCCGCCTCCCAGCCCCCCCCGGCCCAGCCGCCCGCGCCACCACCCCCCAGCGAGGCCCAGAAGAAGTCGAAGAGCAAGGGGCCGTACATCTGCTCACTCTGCGCCAAGGAGTTCAAGAATGGCTACAACCTCCGGCGCCACGAGGCCATCCACACGGGCGCCAAGGCTGCCCGTGCCAGCCCTGCCACCATGAAGATGCCCACCATGGTGCCCCTCAGCCTGCTGAGCGTCTCCGCCCTGGGGGCAGGCGGGGGTGGGGCGGCGCCGGGAGCAGAGGGGGGCGGGGCAGCTGGGCTGGTGACCACCACAGCCTCCGGCAAGCGGATCCGGAAGAACCATGCCTGCGAGATGTGCGGCAAGGCCTTCCGCGATGTCTACCACCTCAACCGGCACAAGCTGTCACACTCGGACGAGAAGCCCTACCAGTGCCCCGTGTGCCAGCAGCGCTTCAAGCGCAAGGATCGTATGAGTTACCACGTGCGCTCGCACGATGGCGCCGTGCACAAGCCCTACATCTGCAGCCACTGCGGCAAGAGCTTCTCCCGGTACGGCCGCCGCGGGGTGTGGGGAGCTGAGCTGGGCGTGGGCTGGGTGCAGGGGGGCTGCAGGGGCTCTGCCCAGCTGTGACCTGTATTTGCTCCCCCCGTAGGCCGGACCATCTCAACAGCCATGTGCGCCAGGTGCATTCGACAGAGAGACCCTTCAAATGTGAGGTACCTACCCCCCCGCAGCCTCAGAGACACCACAGGGAACGGGCTCCTTGAGGAGAGACGGGGGTGGGGAACGGGTCCCAGGCGTCCGGGGTGGCTTCCCTGGGGGGCTCACAGCACTTCTGGAGGGACTTGGGTGGGGAACGGGACCCAGGCATCTGGGGTGGCTTCCCTGGGGGGTCCCAGAGTGTTCCCAGAGACCACAACCAGGTATGGGATACAGGCATCCCTGATGGCTCCCGCAAGGGGCCCTGCAGCTCTAGCAGAGACTGGGATGGGACCCAGGCATCCGGGACAGCTCCCCCAGGGGATCCAGCATTGCTCCTAGAAATGAGACTGGGACAGCTCCCCTAGAGGGGCTCCAGGACACTCCTATGGAGAGGGAGATTTCTGGGGTGCCGGCCCCCCTAACGCCCCGCTCCCCGCAGACGTGCGAGGCGGCCTTCGCCACGAAGGACCGGCTGCGGGCACACACGGTGCGCCACGAGGAGAAGGTGCCGTGTCACGTGTGCGGCAAGATGCTCAGCGCCGCCTACATCACGGACCACATGAAGGTGCACAGCCAGGGACCCAACCACATCTGTGAGCTGTGCAACAAAGGTAGGGGGGTGCCGGGGGGTGCGAGAGCAAGAGCCATGTGCCCCGGAGCCACCGTACGCACCACGGGGTGGGCTGCACCTGCCGAGGGCAGGCCAGGGGCAGGCCCCTTCTCCCCGGGGCACCGGGCGTGGGGAGTACCAGGCTGGGCATAGGCCCCGTCTCCCCATGGCACCGGGCGTGGGGAGTACCAGGCTGGGCATAGGCCCCGTCTCCCCATGGCACCGGGCGTGGGGAGTACCAGGCTGGGCATAGGCCCCGTCTCCCCATGGCACCGGGCGTGGGGAGTACCAGGCTGGGCATAGGCCCCGTCTCCCCATGGCACCGGGCGTGGGGAGTGCCAGGCTGGGCATAGGCCCCGTCTCCCCATGGCACCGGGCGTGGGGAGTGCCAGGCTGGGCATAGGCCCCGTCTCCCCATGGCACCGGGCGTGGGGAGTGCCAGGCTGGGCATAGGCCCCGTCTCCCCATGGCACCGGGCGTGGGGAGTGCCAGGCTGGGCATAGGCCCCGTCTCCCCATGGCACCGGGCGTGGGGAGTGCCAGGCTGGGCATAGGCCCCGTCTCCCCATGGCACCGGGCGTGGGGAGTGCCAGGCCAGGGTCACTGGGCCCATCTTCCTGGGTGCCAGGCGTCGGAGTGCCAGGCCAAGCATAGGCTCTGTGTCCCTGGGGCGCCAGGCATGGCAGGCCGGGGTCGCGGGGCGGCACAAGCCACCTCCCAGTGACTGGCCTCCCCCACTATGGAAGTTCCCTGCAAACAAGGCAGGCGGCGAGTGTGGCTGGGCCTGGTCCCGCAGGGCCTCTGCCTCATCCTGGGGCCTGCTGGTGAGCAGCCGGTTCCCCACCTTCTGCCCCCACCTCTGCCGAACTGACCTGGGCTGCGGTGCCCCCTCTCAACGTCTGGAGACGGGCGCCCAGAGCCGGGGCAGGGGAGCGGCTGGGCCAGGCAGGCCGTGCTCGTCACACGCGGACGTTAACAAGCTTGCACTTCTCACGTTTTCTCACCCGGTGCTGAGACGCAGCCGCCTCCGGGGCCTTCCATATAGGGACCCCTCGCCCGGGGGGGAGACGCAGCCGCCTCTGGGGCAGGGCGCCAAGGCTGTTCTTACGGGGACCCTTCGCCCGAGGCGGAGACACAGCCACCTCCGGGGCTGTTCATACAGGGACTCTTCGTCCAGTGCCGAGACGCAGCTGCCTCCGGGGCAGGACACCGGAGCTGTTCATACGGGGACCCCTCCTCCAGTGCTGAGACGCAGCCGCCTCCCGGGGCTGTTCATACGGGGACCCGTCGCCCGGTGCGGAGACGCAGCCGCCTCCCGGGGCTGTTCATACAGGGACCCGTCGCCTGATGTGGAGACACAGCCGCCTCTGGCGCGGGACGCCGGGGCAGTTCATACGGGGACCCCTCGCCCGCTGCAGAGACGCAGCCGCCTCCCGGGGCTGTTCATACGGGGACCCGTCGCCCGGTGTGGAGACGCAGCTGCCTCCCAGGGCTGCTCATACGGGGACCCGTCACCCGGTGCGGAGACGCAGCCGCCTCCAGCGCGGGACGCCGGGGCTGTTCATACAGGGACCCCTCGCCCGGTGCGGAGACGCAGCCGCCTCCCGGGGCTGCTCATACGGGGACCCGTCGCCCGATGTGGAGATGCAGCCGCCTCCAGCGTGGGGCGCTGGGGCTGTTCATATGGGGACCCCTTGCCCGGTGCCGAGATGCAGCCACCTCTGGGGCAGAGCGCCGCAGCAGCAGAGTAGAACAGGCTGACCTGGTGGTTTGTCCTTCTCGCCCCCCCGTAGGGTTCACCACAGCGGCTTACCTCCGGGTGCACGCGGTCAAGGACCACGGACTGGCGGCCCCGCGGGTGGAGCGCTTCCTGTGCAAGCTGTGCGGCGTGCACTGTAAGACCCCGGCCCAGCTCAACGGGCACCTGCAGACGCACGCTAGCGCCGGCGCTGGAGCCAGAGAGGGGGCCGGGGCCGCGCCCGCCGAGGCCCAACCGCTGCGGTGAATCGCCGGGGACAGGCAAGCTGCTCACCTGCTGGGGGAGGGGCGGCTGCCTCCGGTCTTGCACCCCAAGCTCTGTAGGGAACCCCAGCGTCCGGAGGTGGCTGCGTCTGGGCCCTGCACCCCGAGCTCTCTAGGGAACCCCAGTGTCCGGAGGCGGCTGCATCTGGGCCCTGCGCCCCGAGCTCTCTAGGGAACCCCAGTGTCCGGAGGCGGCTGCGTCTGGGCCCTGTGCACCTGAGCTCTGTAGGGAACCCCAGTGTCCGGAGGTGGCTGTGTCTGGGCCCTGCGCCCCGAGCTCTGTAGGGAACCCCAGCGTCCGGAGGCGGCTGCGTCTGGGCTCTGCGCCCCGAGCTGTCTAGGGAACCCTGGCATCTGGAGGTGGCTGCCTCTGGGCCTGAGCTCTGTAGGGAACCCTGGCAGGTGGAGGCTGCTGCCTTGGACCTGCGCCTGGAGGTCTGTAGAGAACCCAGGAGTCCGGGGCACAGCTGGGTCTGGGCCCCGAGTCTGTAGGGAACCCCGGCGTCTGGGGGCGGCTGCCTCGGCCCTGCGCCCCTAGGTCTGTAGGGAACCCCGGCATCTGGGGGCGGCTGCCTCGGCCCTGCGCCCTAGGATCAAAGTGGCTGGCGCTAGCCCCTTCCCCGGCTCTCAGGGCTGACTCGAACCTGCCCTGTCACCAGCGGCACCGGCTCGGTCAGGGGGGGCAGTAGGGTTCAGCAATAACAGGCTTTGCTAGGGGGATTATGGGAGGCACCCCCCCCCTCTGATATGTGTCCCCCCACAGGTACGGGCGAGCTCTGCCCCCTGGCAGCAGCAGCGGCCCCGCCCACGTCGGCCGTCACCGTCCTGCCCATGGAGGGGGCCCCGGTGGTGAGCCAGCCGCTCCCCACACAGCCCTGGTGATTCCTAGGGGGCAGGAGCGAACCTCCCCCTGTGTCGTCCCCCCACAACCCAGCAGCTGGAGCCCCCCTGCGCCACCAGAACTGGCCCCCGCAGCTGGAGAGGAGTGTTGGGCCCTTTTCTCGTGCTCGGCAAAGGGGGGATGTGACACCGGACAGATGGAGGCCCCCTCAAAAGATGGGGATCCCCTGCCTCCCCCAACCATCCTCTTCCCCCTGGACAGAGGGGGGCCTCCCGTCACCTCTAACCCTCCCAATAAATCTTATTCCATCCTTGGCAGGGGAATGAGAGTGGGGGGGCCTGTAACCCCTTGGCCCCCCAGTGGCTCCCCACCGCCCATCAGCCACATTCACAAAGGGGTGGGGGGCTCTGCATGGGATGGAGGGTGTCACTGACATTGCTGGGGGCTGGTACCAGCCATGGGCCAATGCCCCTCCCCCAGGGGAGACCCCCGCTTCCTTCCTGTCCTGGGGTCCCCCTAGTTTCTCCCTCAGCCTTGACACCCTTCTGTCCAGGGGTCCCCTGCCCCCTCCCATTTTCTATGGGATTTTATTATTTGTTTTGTTTTCTCGTGTTCATGTTCTCGGTCCAGCCGCGTCTCGCGTTGATTCTCCCCCCACCCCCCTGCATGGCCCCGACTTCGGGGGACCCCCCCTTCTTTTGTATTGTATAAAACCACCAAGAAACGGACAAATAAACCACATGCCGCTTTGAGTCTTTCTTCTACCACAACGGCACCGGAGAACACCCCCCTGGGGGCCCCTTCGCCCTTGGCACCCCACTTCCTTCCCCTGGGGGCCCCACTTCCCTCCCCCGGGGTCCCACTCCCCCTGGCACCCCACTTCCCTTCCTGCCTCCCTGGGGGCCCCAGTACCCCACTTTCCTCCCCTGGGGGCCTCCTCCCCAATACCCCACTTCCCTCCCCTGGGGGTCCCACTCCCCCTGGCACCGCACTTCCCTCCCCCAGTGTCCCTGGTACCCCAATTCCCCCAGGGGCCCCACTCCCCGTGCACACCACTTCCTGCCCCTAGGGGCCCCACTCCTCCCCAGTACCCCACTTCCCTCCCTGCCTCCCTGGGGGCTCCACTCCCCCCAGGCACCGCACTCCCCTCCTCGCCCCCCTGTCTCCGCAGTGAAAGGTTTGAGTAAAAACGGTGACACAGCAGCAGCCCCCTGACGTTTGTTTATTGTAGGGTCTCAAAGCCAAGAGCGGGGCCGGGGTGGAAAGTGGAAGCGGGGGGCAGTGTCTGTGTCCCCGCCCAAAGCTCCTGCCACCCTCCCAGCCGGGAACTTCCAGCCCCGCCCCTGCCGCGGAGATCCCCTCCCAGCTCCTCCCCCCGTGCTGCCACCCCCCGTGCCGGGGGCGAGTCGCTCCCCCCCGGCGCCGCTCGCCCCATTAGCAGCTAATAAGCCCAGGCCTGAGTCGGGGGCTGCACCTCCAGCGCCTCCCGCAGGGCGGGGAATCCCCACGGAGATCGGGCGGGGGGGTCGCCACTGCGGGGTCTTTCTGGGCGTGGCGGTGGGTCCGGGGACCCCGAGTCTCCCTGCGAAAAGCGGTCAAATCTCGCGCGCCCCCTCCCTCCGCCGGCGTTATAACCCGCTGCGATCAACCCCCACCCCGCAGTGCCCCTCACTCGCCGCCCGCAGCCCCCCAGCCCCGCGGTGCCCCTCACTCGCCGTCCGCAGCCCCCCAGGCCCGGGGTGCCCCTCACTCCCGACCTGCAGCCCCCCAGCCCCGCGGTGCCCCTCACTCGCCGTCCGCAGCCCCCCAGGCCGGGTGCCCCTCACTCCCGACCTGCAGCCCCCAGCCCCGCGGTGCCCCTCACTCGCCGTCCGCAGCCCCCAGAGCCCGGGGTGCCCCTCACTCGCCGTCCGCAGCCCCCCAGGCCGCGTGCCCCCTCACTCCCGACTGCAGGCCCCCCAGCCCCGTTTGCTGCTCTCACTCCCCCGTCGCAGCCCCCAGGCCCGGGGTGCCCCTCACTCCCCGTCGCAGCCCCCCCAGTGCCGCAGTGCCCCTGCACGTTCGCCGTCCGCAGCTCCCCAGGCCGGGGTGACCCTCACTCCGACTGCAGCCCCCAGCCCCGCGGTGCCCCTCACTCCGACCTGCAGCCCCCTCAGCCCCGCGGTGCGCCTCACTCCGCCCGACCTGTTAGTCCTCCCCAGCCCCGTGGATGGGCCCTCATCACCCGTCCGGCAAGCTCCTGCTCAGCTCAGCCCTGCCCCCCCCCCCCAGCTCTGCCTCTCCCAGGATCTGCCCACAAGGCGAGGGGCGGCTGTAAGCTGCATGAGACAGGGCGTGAATTGGGGTGGGGGGGGCAGTCTCAGCGCCCAGGACAAAGCGGGGCGGTGGGGGTTGTTGCCTCCCTCCCTCCCTCCGCCTAGCGCTGTTTCCCTCGCTCGCACATCCCGCCTCTCGCGAGGGGCGGGCGGGGAGCTTGTCTGCAGCCGCCGCGCGCGCCGGATTCCCCCCCCCAGCATCTCGTGCAGTGCGACAGGTAGGGACCGACACCCCCCCCCCCACCGAGGGGCAGAGCCGGCGGCAGAGGTGGCGGGGGGTAGGGCCTGGCCGGCCTCCCCACACCCTGGGATAAAGGGAAAGCAGCCAATGGCAGCCCCCGATGAGGGCTCCGGGGCGGGGAAATGGGGCGGTGGGGGCTCGGAAGGAGGTTGTGGGGATAGGGGTGGGGGATGGGCGGGAGAGTAGGGAGGGGCAGTGGGGGATGGAGGGTTTTGGGGGGCAGTGGGGCATGGGAGGGAGATGGGGTTCGGGGCAGTGGGGGATGGGCAGTGGGTGGGAGGAGGTTGTGGGGTATTGCAGTGAGTTGTGGGTCGTGTCTCTACCCCTCCCATCTCTCCCCACAGGGTCCCCCAATGTCGGACAGACACAGGGAAAGGATGAGTCACCCCCCACAGGGCCAACAGAGCTGGCAATGCCACTGGCGCCCCAGAGTTCCCCCCTTCAACCGCCACTGCCCCTGCAGAGTCCCCCCCAACCCCACTGGCCCCCAGAGTCCCTCCCCAGAGTCCCCCTCGCGCCCCAGGACACCCTCCCCGTCAAGCCCCAGTTGTTCCCCCTCGGCCCCAGTCACCTCCGCGTCAGCCCCAGATATGTTCCCCCCTCGCCCCAGTCAACCTCTCCCGTCAGTCCCTCAGATGTTCCCATCCTCTCGGCCCAGATGCCTCCCGTCCCCTCACTCATGTCGAGTGATCTGTTGATGGTGTGCAGTGAATGAAGGGGGAGCTCACGAGGATGGGGCCCCCAAACAAAATGTGACAGGCTGTGTGGTGTGGGGGTGCCCCCTACCCCTTCCCATGCCTCTCCCCGCCTGCTCCAGGGCAACTCCCCGGTGCCGTGAGGCCCCACCCGTCCGACGCCCAAACAGTCTGCCCTCTCGCAATCCAAATTCAGCCTCCCTGGTGCGACCTGGGGGCCAAAGGCCAGCGCGAGCCGGGGGGCCGCGGGGGTGCGGCAAGCCTGGTGGGTCCCAGGTTGCATCTGGCAGGGCAGGGTCGCCCCGTCCCCCAGGCCATGAGCCGGCCAGCCTCAGAGGACCGAGGGGGCGGAGAATGCCGCCGGGACTATTATCCTGGCTGGCCACGGCCTCTCCTGCTTCTGCCCCATCTGGCCCATCAACATCGTCGCCTTCGTGTACTCCCGTCAATTGCGTGGGGCCCCCCCGCCTCCCATCTGTGTGCCCCCCACTGTGCCCCCCAAGAACCCCCTTGCTCCCACGAGGGCCCCACTGCCCCCCCAGAGCCCCCACTGTGGTCCCCTGGAGCCCCTGCTGCTGCCCCACTGTGCCGGCCCCAGAGGACCCCACTGCCCCATGGCAGCCCCCACAAGCCTCCCACTGTGCCTCCAGACAACCCCCCGCTCCCAGAGCCCCACCCACTGCCCCCTGGAGCCCCCCACTGTGCACCCCAGAACCCCTCACTGTGCCCCCCAGAGCCCACACTGCCCCTCCTGAAACCCACCATTCCCCCGAGACACCTGTGCCCCCACCACACGCCAGAGCTCCCCACTTGACCCCCCACCATAACCCCCAGAAACCCAATACCCCCCAGGACCCCTCACAACACCCCCATACCCCACAGAAACCCAGCACCCCACCACCACGCCCCCATGTCCCCTGGAAACCCAGCATGTCCCAGAGCCCTCCAACATGCCCCAGCATCCCCCCACTGCACCTAAGTATTCCACACTGTGCCCCAACCCCCCACTGCACCCTTAATAGCCCCTGGGCCCCAGAAAAACCCAAACAGCCCAATAACCCCACTTCAGCCCCCAAATACTCTACACACCCCTCCTGTTGTACCTCAAACCCACCAGCTCTCCCCACGTTCCCCCCTAGCTCTCGGGGACACAGCTCGCCCCCGCTGTGCGGGAGGGGGTCTCAGGGCAGTGATGGGGGGGTTCCGGGCCCCCCCGATCTTACCCCATGTCTCTCCCCGCAGTCCCGGAACAGCCTGCAGCAGGGGGACCTGGACGGGGCGTGGCGGCTGGGCCGCGTGGCCAAATTGCTGAGCGTGGTGGCCCTCCTCGGGGGCATCGTCATCATCATCCTCTTGGTTGCCATCAACTTCGGCCGTGAGTGTGGGGTGCAGGGCTCCCAGAACCCCCAAATCAATCCTGGGACTCCAAATCGCCCGCAAGACCCTGAAAAGCCCCTGGGACCTCCATACACTCCCTGAACCTCAAATCTCCCCCGGAACCCCCATATAGCCCCAGAACCCCAAATAGCCCCTGGGATCCCAAAATGCCCCCAGGACCCTAATACACCTCCAGGACCCTGATATATCCCCAGGACCCCCATAGCCTCCCCCCAGAATCTGGACATGCTCCCAGAATACTGAAACACTCCTGGGACCCCCAAACGCCCCTGGGACCCACATACACACACACCCCGGGATCTCGATATACACCTGGGAACCCCCTACACCCCTGGGACCCTGATACAGCCCCCTGGGACTCCAATTTACCCCACATTACCCCCAGGACCCCAATATTCCCTGCATGATCCCCTGGGACCCCGTTGTGTCTCGCCCAACTCCCCAAGACACAACACACCCCACATGACCCCCCTGGTACCACATTTTGCTGCACACATTCCCCCTAGAATCGCAAAACACCCTGTACAGCCCCTTGGGACCCAGAACCCCAATATGTCCTGCACAACCCCCCTGGGACCCTGATATGCCCTGGGACCCCCAAGAAATCCCTGGCATCCTGATATGCCTCATACAATATCTGGGACCCTGATTCACCCCACACAACCCCCCAGGACCTTGAAATGCCCCTGGGACCCCGGTTCACCCTGCGTTTCCCCTGGGCTCCCAAATGCCCCTCAAGACTCTGATAAGCCCCACACAATCCCATGGGACCCCAAAACATCCCCAGGACCCCCTGGACTCTGATATGCCCCTGGAATCCTGATACACACCTGGGACCCAAAAATGCCCCCAGGACCCTAAAATGCCCCACATGACACCCCAGACCCTGATAGGCCTCACACAATCCCCTGGACTGATACATCCCACACAATGCGCTGGGACCCCCCAAATACCCCTGTGAGAGGATCCCCGGGGTGCAGCCTGGGACTGTGGGGCCGCTGGGCCCCCCGAGCTCTGCCCAGCCTGCGCTGTCTCTCGCAATGCCCTGCTAGTGACCAGCAGCAACCCCTCCAGGCGCTGCGATCACTCAGCCGTCAGCATGTGGAGACCCCACCGCCAGCCAGAGCCACTCTCAGAAAGGCCCCTGCCAGATCCCCCCACTCCCAGCCTTGGACCTCAGGAACGTACCGTCTCGGGCTGCCCCCACCCCTTTTGGGAGCAACGTGAGGTTATGATTTGCTTCCCCACTTCAGCCGTGGGAAGTGGCCGTGCACCAGCCTTTGCGACCTGAGCCGATTCCCCAGCCCCTCAGGCAAACGCCCGGGGCAGATCAGCATAGACTAGGTTTCCTGATGCCAGAAGATGGATGTTAAGCGTCAGCGTCGTTACCAAAGGGCGATAAAAGACGTGCGCAGCCGAGTTCTCAGCTTACGGGGCGAGTCGCTTTTCTCGCCCCGCTGGATCCTGGAGGTCGCTTAGTCTGGGCCACGCAGGCTCCCCAGCTCCCGCCGTCTCGGGGCCTTCGGGGGGAAGGAGAAACCACGTGGCCTCTATCCCGTTTGACATGCTCAGACCCTGTCCTTGGGGAGCACGAGTCCAGGCCTGTCTGGGGCCTGCTGAGTCCCCAGCCAGGCTGAGCAGTTCCCATGGTGGGGCCTCATGCAGGGGAGTCATTGGATCCTAGCTCCCCTGGCGATGGGTGTTTGACACCCACCTGGTCATGTCCAAATGATGAATAGGGGGGTTACTGGGCACCCCCCTGAGGTCTGGAGTGCCACAGCCTGGACCCCCAAAACACCCATGGGACCCAGATAGACTCCCTGGGACCACAAAATCCCCCCTTCCATCCCTGTATGCCACATACAATCCTCTTGGACCCCAAAACTCCCTCACGGTCCCCTACGCCTCAGACGACCCCATGATGCCCCACACGACCCGCTGGAACCACCCCAAAAGGCCCACTGGGACCCTCAAAATAACTCCCACAGGCCCCCAGGATCTGAAACACTGCCCCCCCAAGATCTTGATACATGATTCCCCCCCAAGACCCCAAAAGCCCCCCCCATTCATACACCCTGAATGTCCCTCCCCTGATACACCCCACATGACCCCTCAAGGACTTCAAACCCCACCCCTGAGACCCTGAGATGCCCCATATGACTTCCCTGGGACCCTGAGATGCCCTGCATTAACTGTCCTTCTCCTCTTCCCCCCCCCACCTCTCCCCGTACCCTTCTTGCTGCCCCCTCAACCTCCTGTGCTCCCCCTTCTCCCAACCCCCCATCCCTGCCCCAGTGGTTTCAGTTGAAGACGACTCCGTGCTGTTCCCAGCGCCTCCACCCCAGGAGCCCCCCACCCAGCCACCACTCCTAATGGGGACCAATACACTCTAAACCCCATCTGGGGGGGCCTGAGGGGGCGGAGAGGGGGAATGTACTGGCCGCCGACACGAGCGGTGCGCCATCACAATCGCCCCTTCCACTTCAGGGACAGCGCCCAGTAAAGACGACCAGTGGAGAGAATATGAATGGAAAGAACAAACCCACCATCTGTCCCACCCGGATCCTCACAATCCAGCCGTCCTAACTATCTGTCTGCCCAGCCGTCCATCCATCCCATCCATCCTGTCCATCCATCCATCCCATCTGTCCATCTGTCCACCCGCAGGCGTCCATCCAGCCGTCCCGCCATCTGTCCACCCGCATCCTCCATCCAGCCGTCCTACTGTCTGTCCAGCCGTCCCTCCATCTGTCCATCCATCCCATCTGTCCACCCGCATCCTCCATCCAGCCGTCCTACTGTCTGTCCAGCCGTCCATCCATCCCATCTGTCCACCCGCAGGCGTCCATCCAGCCATCCTCCTGTCCATCCAGCCAGCTGTCCCTCCATCTGTCCACCTGCCCCTCCATCTGTCCACCTGCATCCTCCATCCGTCCATCCGTCCATCCCACTGTCCATCCATCCGTCCCACCGTCTGTCCAGCCATCCCACTATCCATCTAGCCATCCATCCCACTGTCTGTCCAGCCGTCCATCCAGCCATCCCACTGTCCATCTAGCCATCCATCCCACTGTCTGTCCACCTGTCCATCCGCCCCACTATCCGGCCAGCCATTCTGCCATCCATCCTGCCATCTGTTCAGCCGTCCGTCCAACTGTCCATCAAGCTGTCCCACTCTCTATCTAGCCATCCTGCTGTCTGTCCAGTCTGCTACCAACTTAACCATACTGTGACACAGCCGTCCTCCCATCCCTCCATCCCCCTGCCATCCCTCCATCCCATCGCACCATCCAGCTCCCCTGCCATCCATCCTGTGATGTATCCATCCATCCATCTGTCCAGCCTTCTACTAAATCATCCATCCATCCAGCGGCACATCCGTCCCTCCATCCATTTGGCCTTCTTTCTACCCTACCCCCCGCCCATTGTCTTTCCTTGCCCGCCCTCTCTTCTGGCTCATTGCTCCTTTGACAGCAAATAAAACTCTTTCGATTTCCATGTTTACAAGACAAGAAAAAGGGTGGGCCCAAGATGCCGGTGGGACCCCTCTGCCGGGCGGGGGCACATTTACATCCCAGCCTCCCTTCCCCCAAACGGACGGACAAAGCAGCACCAGCGATGGAGACCCAAGACCCCCTTCTCCTCGCTGCCTGGGGATGCGGCCAGCCAGCAGCTGGGATTTTGGGGCCTGCAGCAGAACACAGAAGAAAGGAATGAAGAAGGGGGTGAAAAGGAGCAAGGCCTCCGGGAACTGATTCCTCCTTGATCCTATTTACAACCCCGCATCAGTCAATGGGGGAGATGGGCAGGCGGTGTCTGACCGGGGACCGATAGAGGAAGACAGGTGAGGGTCCCGGAGGTTCCTCCCCCAGCCCCGCCTCGGGCTGGTCACGTTTCGGTGGCAAGGAAGGACAGACTGAGAAAGGCCCGAAGGAGGAGTGGGGAGGGAACCGGCCCAGATGCCAACCCCAGCCTGGCACCAAGTGACTTCAGACTGTTACAGACCTAACCTCGTGGGGAAGGGGCTGGTTCTGGGGGGCAGGGGAATGCCCCCAGCCAAGCCCCACCTTCTAGGTCCAAGCTTTTGCACGCTATCCACTGGGTAATGGGGTGGGGGACAGTATAATGGGGGGGGATTGGGGGGGCACTGAAGGGGCTTGCGTTTTGATGTTGACATGCCAGTATTATACACGCATGTTTTATATACTCTATTGCGGGGGTGGGGTGGTCACTCTAGATGGCCTTGGAGATGGCTGGGGGGAGGGTTCAAATATTTGGGGCACATAAACAAAGCATTTGTTAAAGGAAAGGTAGAATTTGGGGGGAGGGGGGCCCCCCGGGGTGTCAGGCGCCATGCGGACCCCAGCAGGTAACCACTGGCTGAGGGAGGGAGGGGAATTACGCCCCCCCCCCCTTGAAATCCTCCTGCGAAGTCTCGGTACTGCCCATCCTTAGGTACTCATTCAGTTCTCGGTAACTAGGTTTGTTGTAAATGGCCACGGTCATCATGCACGAGTTGTTGTTACATAGGGGTTTTAACCTGCTGGGAAATACTCCCAGCCCTGAACTTTGCCAGAGAGCCCCCAAGCCGGGATAAAGGAGCCCCCGGGCCCAGTGCCCCCAGGGCGATTTGTAGCCATTCGGATGCATGAGAAGCCAATAAACTCGGATGCATGAGAGCGGGTCCGTGTGTCTGTCTGCGGCCGGCCAGAGGGTCCCCATAACCAGCCCCCCTGCCCCACTCCAGAGAGACCCCATCCTAGCACCAGGCCTGGGATCCCCCATAACCAGCCCCCCTGCCCCACTCCAGAGAAACCCCATCCTAGCACCAGGCCTGGGATCCCCCCTAACCAGCCCCCCTGCCCCACCCCCGAATGGCCACATCCTGGCACTGGACCAGGGGTATTTGTGTGCCTGGTTGAAAGGAGAGGCTGGGATTGATAGGCTGCTCTTTATTGTAGCTGGGACTCCTCCCCACAGCAGGGTCAGTTACCCCCCATGCCCCAGGGGGGGTAGGGGGCTAAGGCCCAACAGCATCTAATATCCACCACACACATGGAAACGGGGGCACGGGGAAGCGGCCATCGCACGGGAGGAACAGGACCGTGCTCCCCTGGGTGGGGGGAGGTCAGGCATGATGACACCCCTGCAAAGCCCCCCCACACCAGGGGCAGTGAGGAGTCTGCACTCAAGGGAGAGCAGGCAGGGCAAAAAACATGGCCACCCTCACGCCAAGCTGGGGAGCATAAAGCCTTGTGGGAAGGAAAAAAAGAGCTGGGGGGATCTGGCAAGGTGACCCCTCCCCCATAGCCATCCCCCCATGGAGTGATTGCCCCAAGGGCAAAGCATCAGGGGAACAGCAGGAGGAACCAACATGGCTTCCACGGGAGTGCAAAGCATGATGGGACATGGATCAGGAGCCTTGTAAAGAATCCAACACCAGCCCTCAGGTGCCACCTGGGAGCACAAAGCATTTTGGGAAATTAGGGAGGTCAGATATAAATACAGCCACTGCCCAAACAAGTGCAAAGCATCATGGGAAACCAAGGGCGCTGGAATAAGCCACAGCAGCATTGTGGGAAACAAGGGGAGGCAGAAGTGACAGCCGCGCCCCCACTCAATGCCCAGGGTCCACTGCAAAGCACTGTGGGAAGTGGACATGGGGGATAAATCCGGCCCCCATCTCCCCAGAGGGCACAAAGCACTGGGGGAGAGGGGGACGGAGGCTACAATTTGGCAGGACTGCCGTGTCCCCACTACAAAGCATTGTGGGAGACACGTGCCAGCACCGCAAGCACACAACACTGCGATTGGTGGGTTTCTAGCCAATGGAGGGGAGCCCCACCCCAGTGAGGTGGGGCTGGTCCCATCAGGACTGGGGGCGGTGGGTTTGTCTCTGCCAGCCTCCCCCTCTCCCACTGCTGCTACTTCTTGGCCCGCTCAGCCATGTCCAGGGCGGCCATATTGCAGGAGGCAGAGACGAGGTGCACGAGGCTGATGAGGGACTTGAGGGCAGCGAGGGGGGTCGAGACCCAGAGGATGAGACGGAAAAGACCCAGGCGTCCGGGGAGCACTGGGGGGGGG
>NC_133772.1:894180-901315 GCF_003597395.2 Chelonoidis abingdonii
ACGTTGGGTGAAGATGTTTGCAACTGCTGTGCTGTGCTGTTCAGTTCGCCTGGACTGAAGTGCTGTGGCTGAATTCAGCGTATGCAGGGATCCGGGTCACTTACCCTGCGAGTCTCTGTAACACAGACGTTCCCTGTGACGGATCCAGAACAAATGCGTCTGGAAGCTGCCAGTGCCCTGCGTAACCATTCCCACTTCTCGCCCTTTCACCTGGTTGGCCAGTCTTCCCCAGTAGATGGGAGGAAAATGTCATAAGACTGCAAAATCCACATTCCTGACCACGCCTTGTACTGAAGCAGGTCAGCGTAGGTAGTCTACAGCTTGTGACATGAAGGGGAACATGTCACTTTGGCCTTTGGTGTGAGATTCTGGACCACGAAGATGTGGATAGTGACACTGAGCCCCTTGTATCTCACTCGAACCTTCTTTCCGCCACTTCAATTCTCCCTGCGCTCCAAGGATTGAGATGTATCTGGCACTGGATCTTTGTGTGATGGTGTGTTAATACTTGCACCCAGGTGGGCGTTCTTTGGGCAGTGCTAATGTCCAGTTCATTACACTTTAGCATCTTCCAGTAACGGGTCACTGGGTTTAGGCTAAGTACTGGAGACTGGTTGTGAAGAATAGGTTCTGTGGCTTCCCTTTTTAGTGTTTTGGGTTGCCCTTGGTTGTAGGGTTTATTGTGGAGTGCCCCCTGCAGTTTTCATTCCCCTTTACCGTAGCTTTCTTCCTTCTGCCACTTCCACCATTGGCTCAATCTCCCCCTCCTCGGGAGATTTTGGTTTTCCATCTAGCAATGTACCGTGGTATTTCTCAGGAACCACCATCCAAGAAACTGCCATTTTCATGAAATGCAGTTTTTCAATGGTTTAACCTTGCTTCCTGATATCCAGCGTCATTTAATGCTTCCGCAACGAGTAGGCGTGTTTGAAATGACCCATCCTGGTTTCCACTTGTTTCTTAACAGCCGACGGCATGATGCGGGTTATCCCCAATTTCTGATCGGGCCTTGTGTGAAACAAGCTTATAAACAATTCATTTGTCCCTTTGCATTTCAGCCACCAATGTCTCTAAGGTCCACTGAGTGTGACCTCAGCCTACAGTACTGTCTTCAGAATGCTCTACCCAATGCAGTTCTTTCAAATTTTCTAAGAGTCTCAGTGTCATCACTCCTTGTAGTGGAAATTTCTTGTGCTGTGAAGAAGTACTGGCGAAGGTTAAATTGGCTGGAGCATTTCCTAGCCACGTAATCAGGTCATGCTCTTTGTTTGTCTCTCTCTTCACTTTCTCTTTTTGTTTTTCCATGTCTCGCTGTGGAGCCTCTTTGGCTTCATTGATCTCTTTATGGCTGCGCAAGCGCTCTTGTGCGCCTAATTAGTTCATCCGTCCCTATGTCATTTTCATGTCTATGGCTTTGCCAGTGCTCGTTCCTTTTTTCAGCTTCTGAACTCATGTGTCGTTTTCTGTGTTGGGTGCCTCTGGTGGTATTGTCTGAACTCTGGCTCTCTGTGTCTCTGGCACAGTGCCTAGCAACGTGTCCTTTTTTCTTCTTCTGCTACTCTATGACATGCAAATTAACCAAGTCAAACCAGTTTATTACCTGTGTTGTTAAGCTGGGTACTTAACTCTCAATGGGATCCTATTGCTTAACAAGATAGACCGTAATACCTTAATGACCTTCTAAAAATGCAAGCCACAAAGCAAGCAGAAAAAAATTTCTCTCTCGCTACTTTTAAAAACCAAACCTCCTCTGCCTAAAAGCCCTACAGAGAAAAAAAAAATTAATATTCCTACTGCTGCTGATTCTACTTTCCCACGTACCCTGCCACCCATGGGTAAGCCTCGTCCCAAATCTGGACCTTACTCGAACAAATTGGTGCTTACATGAACCTCAGCTTAATATAGACTCAGACGCATACGGTCAGAAAGGACCAATAAATCATTTCTAGCACCCCTGGCAAAGGCAGGCCACAAAACACTACCGCATACAAGAAACATTTATAAAACCCTAAACCCATGGACTTAGAGTTATTGAAATCCTCAAAAATAGTGATCTTGAAGACCTAACTGCAGAGAATCCACCACAGCGACCATGCCCCACACTGCAGAAGGAAGACGAAAAACCTCCAGGCCTCGCAATCCGCCCTGGAGAAATCGCGTCCCGACCCCCAAAATGGCGATCACTAAACCTGAGCATGTGGGCAAGAACTCACCACATGCGACCAAGAAAGAATTTCATCTGCAGTACTCGAGTTCCCATCCCATCAAACATCCCCTCAGCAGACCACTGAGCAGACTTAATCTGCCGATAATCCAAGATCAATTGCCTATTTAAACATCCCATCATACATCCCCTCCATATACTTACAGCTTATCTTAAGCCAGATAAGGTCTTTGCCCACACTTCTCATCGAGCTGTTCCAGAACTTCCTACCCCTATGTTAAAACTTCGTCTAATCAAGTCTATACACTTCCTAATATCAGTTTGGTACCCCATTCGTTCCTCGCGCTACATTACATAAGCTAATAATTCCCTCTCCCTCCCTAACGTAATCCCCGACTATTATTATATAAGCAAGATATCCCCCGAGCCTTCTTTTGCCAAGCTAACAACCAAGCCTTTGAGTCTCACTTTCATAAGATGTTTTCATCCTCGATCATCCTAGGTAGCCTCGTCTAACTGTTCCAGTTGAATTCATCCTCTTAAAACATGACAACCAAACTGCACACAATATCAGGTGGTCTCATCCAGCGCCGTATATTAACGCACAAACACCTCCTTCTCTCTTGCTGGAAATACCTCGCTGTGCACCCTAAAACCGCATTTGGCCTTTTACAGCCATATCACATTGCAGCTCATGTATCCTGCTAAACACAAGTACCCAAGATCTCTCTCCTCCTCTGTCGCTTCCAAACTGATGCGTCCCCAACGTATATCTAAAATTCTTGTTATTAATGCCTAAGTGCAGGACCTCACTTTCTGTTAGTATTCATCCTATTACTATACTCCAGTGTACAAGGTGTCCAATTCCTGGATAGGTATCCCGTGCCTTCGCCTGGTTAGCAACTACCCCCCAGCTTCGTGTCATCCGCAACTTTATACACATCCCGCTCTTGTGCCCAAGGTCGTTAAAAAAGTGTAAATAAGAGTGTCCAAAAACCGATCCTTGAGGGACTCCAAATACCCTCCTTCCAGCCTGACAGTTTCACCCTGACTTACGAACCCGCTGAGCTCCCCTTGTAACCATTCCTTATCCCGTAACAACTTCCACATCATCCCATCTTTTCCAAAACTACAGTTCCCCATGCGGAACCGTGTCAACGCCTACGAAATCGAGTAAATTTAAGATTACCGCATTTCCTGTCTAAGGTAATCCTGCACCTTCTCAAAGAAGAATCAGTTGTTGGCACAATCTACCTTGTAAACCATGGTATGCAATTCGTCCCAATTACATTGACCTCAATGTCTTAACACTTCTCCTAGAAATTTTTCCAAGACTTACACACTACAGACTCAAGCTAAATCCTTAAATTACCGGATCACTTTTTATTCCCCTTTTTCTTAAAAATAGGAACATGTTATCAATTTCGCACTTGGATCTATCTCGCTGCCACCATCCATAAATTTCCAGGTGCACCCCTCTGGCTCCCCAACCTTCCCGGAGAGACCCGCCAAGACCCAGAACCTTGGTCGTACCGGCAGGAAGATACTCACTCCCCTTCCCCCTCCCTCTCCCACCCAGATTTCCTCGCTGGCTAAACCCTGAGAGCATGATCAATCTCTTTACATCACAATACCAAAGAACGCTGTCCCCTCTCTTCCCACAAAGAGACAACCTCAAACACAGGAAAACAGAAATGAATCTTCTTACCCTCCCCCATCCCACCATCCCTGGTGCCGACTTACCCTCCGTAATCTAACACAAAGAGAATCCCCCCCGGTCCTTAACCTACGCAAGCAGAAAACTCAAACAAGTCTACAAAGAAACTTTATATAAAAAAAAAAAAGAAAGAAAAAGACATAAGAATAATAAATCAGATCAAGATGACAAAATACAGGCATGCTTATAAAAAATACTGAAATAAACATCTGATTCAAAAATATCCAATTTGGAAGACATTCAGCAAGTTACACACACATAGTAAATACACACAAACAACATAAAAGCCTATATGTTTTTCTACCTGTACTTACAAGTGAGAAACAGAAGATAAGACGATAGAAAGAAGCTTCTCATAGCTGAGAGACAAACAAAAGACCCAGAGTCCAAAAATTCCCTCCCTGACTTTGAAAAATCCAGTTTTCTGATTGGTCCTCTGGTCAGGTGTTTGGTTCCCTTTGTTAACCCTTTACAGGTAAAAGAAACATTAACCCTTAGCTATCTAAGGGTTTATGACACCCCCCTCCGAGACTCTCTGCGTCCCCTGGCAGTGCCCCCCAGCCGGTAAGTGCAGTTGGCCCTCGTCCCACCCAGGGACTGGCATATATGTGTAGCTGGATTCAAACACACCGTGTCTGCTTGTGTCCGTTTACCCAGCACCCCGCTGGCTCTGTACCAGTGACCTCTTCTCTGTGCCCCCCCTCACTCCCCAGGTCCAGGGCTGCTGCAAACTTCACCAGAGAGGACAAGACACCAGGCGCAGCCAGCCAGACAAGGCAACACTAAGACACTATTGTGAATCTGGGCCCCTGCCGCACCCCTCCTTCCTTCCTGGGATGGGGGTGGGTGGGAAGGGGCTGGATGGCCCTCAGCATTCTCCTGTCCTGATCCGGCCTCATACTCCAAGGCTGCAGCTTCCCAGGGGCAGGAAGGAGGAGTGTTTGCTTCTCATGCCTCCCACCTCAGCCACCGCTGGAGCTGGGACGCTGCACGGCTGGTAAGTCAAGCCCTGAGCCAGTCCCCACGAGGCCAGCACTAGAGGCGTCGACTCCAAGGGGCAGAATTAAACTGCATTAAGCCCCCGAGTGGATGCTCTCGCTCGGAATTAAGTTGGCTTTGCTTATTTCACTGGGGAAACGGAACCGAATTAAGGGCACTGTGGTGCTACTGAGGGCGTTCACACTGGGGTTTGATGGGGGTCAGTGCCTCCACTCCTGCTTGACAGCGGCGATGTATTCGGCATGGGGCGAGAGCCCCATGCAAACAAACCTCACATCTGAAAGCAGCTGGATGGCGCAAGGGACGCCCTGGGTACAGCAGCATGAGGGGGCCCATCTCAGCCCCCGCCGGACGGGAGAAACCCAAAGGCGTAACAGGGATACCGGGCATGGGTGGCTACCAGCTGCCTGTGCGTGGTGAGTGGAGAAGGGGCAGCCAGGTGCTGCAGAGAGGGGGCACCACCAAGGCCATGGGCCAGGGAAGCCTCCAGGCACGGGGCTGGATCCATCCATGCTGGAGGGGATGGTGCAGGGTAGCAGAGTTTAAGCAGCTTGTGACCTGCTGGCACCCCAATATTCACCACTGTCATGTCCTGAGGATACAAAGTGAGTCTCCTGAGGTGTCCTTCTAAAAGTCTTGATGTGCTAGACAGGAATCTCTGGCTGGATTGTACCTGCTGTCATCATGTGGGAAGTTATGAAGTTTGGCTTCATGTGTGTTACTGAAACACGCTGTGAGGTTGCAAACACCCACCAGCCGCCTTTCAGGTACAACAGTGAAAAGGCCAAACAATGTTAGTGGCTCATTAAGGAAACGCGCACAAACACCAGGGTTACCCCAGGAACCGTGTACAAGAGAAACCTCTCCAAAGCAGCCCAACACGAGGGGAAATATCTGACCCAGGCCATAGCACAACAGCTTTCCAGGGAGGGGGGAGAAGATATAAAAAGGGGGAGAGTGATGTCCTGGGGGTTCCTCACTCCCCCTACAACACCGCACTGGAAACACCTGAGGAATAAAGACTGAGCAGGGGGAAAGTGATGGTCCAGGCTACAGGGATTTTAGCCTGTGTATGAAAACCTGGGAAAGCCAAGGCAGCTTGTGCCTTAAGAATCTGCCAGCCTGTTTGTCACTCAGGGTGAGAATTCACTAATTCATCTCCTACTTATCTAGAGTGTTGAACTCAGTTTGTGGTTTTGTTTATTTATTGCTAATCTGCTTTGATCTGTTTGCTCTCACTTATAATCACTTAAAAACAATCTTTTGTAGCTAATAAACTTATTTGATGTTTAGTCCAGGCCAGTGAGCACTTGACTAAGGTGTCTGGGGAAAATCTCAGCTTGGTTCCCACAAGTGTGGATGGCCCTGGTCACACTGAGGGCACGGCGGACGGGGCGTTAAACCCATATACGGGCCCGATTTGAGCAGGGCAGGATGTACTGCTCTGGGAGGATACAGAACCTGCATTTCACTGCAGCTGCGTTGTCCCGACCTGTGGGATGCTGAAGGTGCAGACTGGGAGCTTTTGCAGCTTGTCACAGCAGCATGTGTGAGGCAGCCCAGGCTGATGGGTCAGAGGGCTCAGTGGTAACTCAGTTCCAGGTGGTGCCACAGGGAGAACCCATCACACCGGGGACCTGCCAAGAAAGCTCTGGGCCACTGGTTTCTGGGACGGCACCACCCCCCAGCAGCCGGGGCAGGACAGGGCAGCAGGAATGGGACAGAGGCCTGTCCCCTGGGGGGCACCAACTCTGACCCAGCTCTGAGGATCCCACCAGCTCCCCTCACTCACCAATGAGGTTCGGCACAAAGAGGAAGATGTTTTCATCCTTCATCATCTCTGTGGGTGCGGGGTCTGCTGCCTTCCCCTCGGCGAGCCCTGGGGTCACCACCAATGCACCAGCCCTGTCCCCCTGCACCAGTGCTAGGGTACCCCCCAGCCAATGCACCAGCCCTGCCCGAGACCTGGGGTCCCCCAGCCAATGCCCCAGTGCTGCCCCCCTGCACCAGCCCTGGGGTCCCCCCTCAGCCAACACACCAGCCCTAAGGACCCCCAGCCAATGCACCAGCCCTGTCCCCCTGCACCAGTGCTAGGGTACCCCCCAGCCAATGCACTAGCCCTGCCTCCCTGCACCAGCCTTAGGGTCCCCCCCCCGCCAATGCACCAGCCCTGTCCCCCTGCACCAGCCTTAGGGTCCCCCCCCCGCCAATGCACCAGCCCTGCCTCCCTGCACCAGCCTTAGGGTCCCCCCCCC
>NC_133772.1:929505-938137 GCF_003597395.2 Chelonoidis abingdonii
GGGGGGGGGGGGGGGGGGCTGGGCACACAGGACCTTTTGTCTGGCACTGGGACACGTCCCCTCTGGGGTGGGGTGGGGGGCTGGGCACATGGAGACCCCTCCCCTGACACTGGGACACATCCCCTCTGGTGCAGGGGGGCTGGGCACATGGGGACCCCTTGTCTGACACTGGGACATGGCCCCTCCAGGGTGTGGTGGGGTTGGGCACATAGGGACCCCTTGTCTGGTGCCAAGATGCAGCCCCTCTGGGGTGGGGTGTTATGTGGGCAGCCGGGATCTGTACCCCAAGCTGGGTAGACACCCCAGTCCCCTCTGCTGGCTTTAACTCCACACCCACCCGTGTCAAACGCCATGTAACCTCCCCGAGGCTGGAACTCACATAGCCGCCTCTATGGCTCAGACACGGGCTTGTGAGATGCTGGGCTCTGCCAGCCCCCCACCTTTGCTGTCCCTGATCTGAGAACCCAGGAGTCCTGGCTCCCAGCCCCCATGCACTGTAACCCACCATCCCCCACTCCCCTCCCAGAGAAGGGAGGGAACCCAGGACTCCCACTCCAATGATGTGGAAAAACCCAGCCAAGCCACCTCTGATTTTTAATAATATCCAACATTTTTATTCATTTTTTTTCCCTTCTGTGGGGGCAGCGCCCGACCCGCTGCTGCCCCCTTTGCCTTTCTTCCTTGCCACCTGGCTTGGCTTTTTAAAAAAGGGGGTTGGTTTTTGTTTTGTTTTAATATATTCCATCAGGACACAGATTTCTATTGTTTTTTTCTTATTTTCCTTCTTTTATATGTATATAAAAAGAAAATATGAGATACACACACACACGCACCACCCACACGGGGGGGGGGGCGGGGGGGGAGACAGGAGAGATCCAGAGAGCAGGGAACTGTACAAGGCAGGGTTATGGCACCGAAAGGAAAAGATGGTTAAAAAGAAGGGGCTATATACATTATACATCAGCCCCAGACCCTCTGCCCCCAGATCCCACAGGCAAGCCACGTGGTTAGTTAGCAGAACAAAGCAATTAGTCCGTTCCCCCCAGACCCCTTTTCAAAAGCAGACTTGTTAGGGGTTGGGCAAGGTGGTTATTTAGAAAATCAATTAAGAAATGGAGGAATCAGGTTTTTGTTATTGTTGTTCCATCGAAGTCCTGGATGACTGTTTCTTAAATAATAATTTAAAAAAATGTGCAGAAATTCACACCCCAGAGGACCCGGGCATTGGCGTTTGGGCAGGAAAATGTTTCAAGTTCCCTTTCCATGGTGTGAGAGGAAAAATCTGTTTCAAGTCTCCTCCCCATGGCACACCAACCACCTTCTCCCCAGTGCGTGACAAGACACAATCCAGTTTGAGTTCCCTTCACCGTGGCACAAGAGCAGAAAAATCTGTTTTAAGGTTCCTCTTATTGCATGAGTGTGGAAAAAGTCTGTGTTGAGGCCTCCCCTGTGGCATGAAGGAGAAAATCTTTCCTGTCTCCTTGACCCACAAACCACAGAAACCGCTCAGCAAGATTCATCACCTTGGGAGGGAAAATGGTGCTTAAAGATTGCCTCCTCCACCCCTCCTGCTTCCAGGCAAATAGTTGTTTTGAGACTTTCCCATTCCCCCCCCACAAAAGGAAAATAGCCCCCAGGAGTATAACTGGATCAAGATTTCCCCCTTTAGGAGAGTAAATAACGTTTTAAGGTTCACACACCACGGAAAGAAGGTTTCAAGTTTCTCCATCCTGCGAGAGGAAAGTGGTTTCAAGTCTTCCCGCCACACAGCGCGATGTGTTGCAAACTTTCCCATGCTTGGAAAACTGTACGAAGATTTGCCGCCATCCTGGGGAAATGGATTTCATGCTTCTCTTCCCACACGAGAAAAGCGGATGAACATGGGCCTTGCTCCCAATGGACACCGTTTTCAAGTTTCTCCTTTCTGTGCTGGGGGAAGTGTGTCCAGCCCCCATCAGCCTGACACACGCTGCATCAACACACCCCACTTCCAAGGGGGAGGTGTTTCCAGGTTGCCCCATAACCACAAAAAGGTAGTGTCAAGAATCCCCTATCCCAAGGGGATAGAAAAAGCAGTTTCAGGTCCCCCCATGTCACTACAGTCCAGGAGAGGGGCAGCTCATTCCCAGGTCAAGGTGGGGGCTGACCCACGCAGTGCTCAGGGCAGAAGCCTCTGCTATCCTTTGGAGAGAGACTCTCAGAGAAGGGGGAACACGGGCATGGAACAGAGAAGGGGGGCTGGGGGAACTGAGTGATGGGGGGAGGAAGCTGAGCCCCCCCAGGCACAGCACCCCCACTGGGTACCCTGATCCCAAACCTGGGGGCTTGCTCATACCAGGTACCGCAGAGCTTCTTGCGGGGAGGAAGATACGGAAAAGTACCCTGTCACCTATGGGATAGGGAGATAGAACCCAGGAATCCTGGCTCCCAGCCCCCCAGCTCTAACCTACCAACCCCCACTCTCCTCCCAGAGCCGGGGAGAGAACCCAGGAGTCCTGGCTCCCAGCCCCCTCTGCTCTAACCCACCAGCCCCTCTTCCCCTCTCAGAGCCAGGGAGAGAATCTAGGCATCTGAGTTCCCAGCCCCCAGTGACAGAAAGAGGGAAGGAAATTAAGAAAAAAACAAGATTTGAAAACAAAGATCAAATGTTCCTCTGTGTGTGTGTGTGTGGGGGGGGGGATGAGGGGCTGGGAAGGGGACTGGTGTGTTCCTGTGTGGATTTGGGGGTGTCAGCATGGACAGGGGAGCAGACACGGGCGCAGGGCTGGCCCCCTCCCGGGTCAGGGCAGGGTTTGGCTGGCCCCGCAAGAACACCGGTGGGGAGTCTCTCTCCATGGGGCACGAGGAGAGAGCTCGGGGCGGCCTTTCCCCGTAGCCCGGGCAGTGCCGGGGGTCGAGCGTGGCTCGCAGGGAGCCTGGAGTTGGGGGCCTGCCCCATGGCAGGGGGAGCAGCGGGGCAGGCTGGCTCAGGAGTATGAGTAGTGCGAGCCGTTGAGGATGTGTGAGGTGACACTTGCCGAGCGGCTGATGCCCGGTTCGGCCTGGCCACCGGAGGCCGTGCGCCGCAGCGGCTGGGGACTGTTCCGCAGCATCCCCACGTTGGCCCGGCCCCCCGGGGCGGAGGCGGGCGAGGAGGCGGAGGAGGAGGGGGGGTGGAGCCAGGTGGAGGGGGGAGGAGCCAGCAGGGGGGGCTGGCGCCAGGCGTGGGGGGCGCCGGCGGTGTTCTGCACGCCGTGGCTCCAGTGGGAGCCGCTGCGGGGCACAGGGCGGGAGGGCCAGGGCTGGGGGGGTGCGGCGTAGCCCTGGTTGAAGGCCTCGGCGGGGATGCCCGTCAGCGCCATGTTACTGAAGCCGAGCCGCATGCTCTCTGAGTCGAAGGCCTCGATCTCCCGGGCCTGCCGCTCCAGCAGGCTGCGGATCCGCTCGGAGCGCTCGTTCTGCAGCGCCAGCATCTCCTCCTCGATCTGCAGAGACAGAGCGTGGCAGTGCCGGGCTGGACGCCGGGGTCCCGCCAGCCCTTTCCCAGCCCGTCCCACCCCTCCCCGCATGCCGGGGTCCCGCCGGCCCCTCTCAAGGCCCGCCCACACGCCGGGGTCCCGCCGGCAATTTCCCAGGCCCGTCCCACCCCTCCCCGCTGCTGGGCGTCCGCTGCCCCTCTCAAGGCCCGCCGCCGGACGCCGGGTCGCCGCGCCCTTTCCAAGCCGTACCCACCCGCTCCCCGCATGCCGGGGTCCCGCCGGCCCCTCCTCCAGGCCCGCCTGACGCCGGAGGTCCCGCCGGCCCTTTCTCCAGCCCGTCCACCCCTCCGCCGCATCCGGGGGTCCCGCCGGCCCCTTCACCAGGCCGGCCCGAACACGCCGGGGGTCCCGGCCGCCCTTCCCAGCCCGTCCCGCCCCCACCGGACGCCGGGTCCACCAAGGCCCCTCCCAGCCCGCCCCACCCTCCCTGGGATCGCCGGGTTCCGCCGGCCCCTCCCTGCATGCCGGCCGCCTGCCCCTCCCCTGGGCCCGCCGGATGCAGGCGGCCACAGGTTAGCTGGCCCTTCCCCAGGCCGTCCCACCCCTCACCGCACGCGGGCGGTTCCTGCCAGCCCCTCCCCAGGCCCGCGCGGACGCCGCGGTCCCGCCAGCCCTTTCCCCAGCCCGTCTCGCCCCTCCCCGGGATGCTGGGTCCCACGCGGCCCTTTCCCAGCCCGTCCCATCCCTCCCCGCACGGCCGGGTCCTGCCAGCCCCTCCCCTCAGCCCCTCGGACGCCGGAAGTCCCGCCAGCCCTTCCCCAGCCCGTCCCGCCCCTCCCGACGCCGGGTCCGGCGGCCCTTCCCCAGCCCGTCCCATCCCTCCCGCACGCCGGGGTCCCGCCGCCCTTCCCCAAGCACCTGCCCAGATGGCCGGGTCTGCCACTGGCCCGTCCCACAGTCTGTCTGCCTCACCCCACCCAGAAAACCTAGAAATCCATTCCCTCCCTGTGGGACCAGAGTTAGGGAAAACACCCTGAGGAAGCCATCCGACGCCTGGGTCCCACTGCCCACCCCTGGTCTCTGGGACGCTGCAGGGCCCTGAGGGAGCGTCCCGGGACGCCTGGGTCCCACTGCCCAGCCCGGTCTCTGGGGACGCTGCAGGGCCCTGAGGGAGCCGTCCCGGACGCCTGGGTCCCAGTCCCTTACCCTCTGCTCCAGCAGGGCCCGGCGGATGGAAACGCGCTGCTCCAGCTCCTTGATCTCCCGCTCGTGCTGCGCCTCCGTGTGGATCTTGATCTTGCTCTGGTAGGCGTTGAGCAGTTCCAGCTCCTGCTGCAGCTGCATCCGCAGCACCTGGTACTCGGCCTCCTGTGTCTCGTCCAGCCGCAGCTAGGGGGCGACACGGAGACACGGGGTTGGCCAGGAGCCCTTGGCGGAGGCTGGGCACACAGGTGCACCAAGGCGGGGGGGCTGGGTACATGGGAACCCCTTGCGCTGACTTGCAGCGTCCCAGCACTCTCACAGTTTGGGACAGGAAGTGAAGGGGATGTCCAGATCCCCGGATGTGCTGGCAGTAGGTGGGTACGAGGGGCAAGCATGAAAACTGCAAAGCAGATGTTTGACCAGGACACTTGGGTTCATGCTTCCTCTTTGGGAACAGGCTTCTTTGTAACCCTGTGCCGCAGGGGCCCGGGGCTCTCCCCCTAGGGAGCGCCAGCTGGCCAGGGGAGCAGGGGAGAAGGCACTGGGCAGGGGGTTGGAGGCAGGGCTGGGAGGCAGGTCAGGAAGCAGGACCAGGAGACGGGGAACCAGGAAGCAGGCCCCAGGCTGGGGTACAGGGGGCCTGAAAACAGGCCGGAAAGCAGGGCTGAGGAGTCCGGGAATCAGGCCCCGGAATCAGGCCGGGAAGCAGGCCCCGGGGGTAGGGGGGGAGGCAGGCCTCGAATCAGGCCCGGGGGCTGGGAAGCAGCCCCCAAAGGAGGCCCAGGGGGCTGAGAAGCAGGCCCTGAACCAGGCCCAGGAAACAGCCCCCAAATGAGGTCGAGGGGGTGGGGGCCGAGAAGCAGACCCTGAATCAGGCCCAGGGAGTGGGGGCCGGGAGGCAGCCCCCGAATCAGGCCCTGGGGGTGGGGGCCGGGAAGCCGCCCCCGGGCTGCCTGGCGACCTACAGCCTGCGTGGAGAGCATCTCGTTGATGCTGTGGTCGTACTGCTCCGCCAGGATGGCCAGCTTGCGCGTCTGCTCGTCCTTCAGCCGCTTGAGGATGCCCTTGTGCTCGCTCTTGGCCGTGGTCTCCAGCAGGTGGTTGCGCAGGGCCTTGTACTGCCGCGTCTGGATCTTACACGTGTCCTGGAACTGCTTCTTGATCTGCAGCTCCTTGGACTGGGGGCAGGGCCGCGGGCCGCGGGACGGGAGGAGAGAGACAGGAGCAAACATTAGCGAGACGCCGCGGCCAGCCTGGAGTGGGCGTGTCCGCGCCGTGCTCCCGACACCCCCCGGCAGGCGGGGGCCGAGGCAGCTCTGAACCCTCCCATGAGCACCTGGACGGTGACCTCTGCCCTCCACTTATGGGGTGGTGCCCTTCACCTTGCCTTGCGCACAGAGGCCGAGACCCACATGTGCTGCTGCATTCAGGGCTGGGGGGGCCTTTGCTTATGGTACGTCTGGGGCTCGCTGACGCTTGCCCTGCCTCTGACCCCATGACCTGCCCCATCATGACCTTTGACCTGTCTGACACCCCCCCCAACCTGTCCCCATCATCCCATGGCTGGGGCATGTGACCTTTCCCCTGCCTGTGACCCTTCCCCCATCTTCCCATGGCCAGGGCATGTGACCTTTGCCCTGCCCGTGACCCTGCCCCCATCTTCCCATGGCCAGGGCATGTGACCTTTGCCCTGCCCGTGACCCTGCCCCCATCTTCCCATGGCCAGGGCATGTGACCTTTGCCCTGCCCGTGACCCTGCCCTCCTCTTCCCATGGCCTGGGCATGTGACCTTTACCCTGCCTGTGACCCTTCCCCCATCTTCCCATGGCCGGGGCATGTGACCTTTGCCCTGCCCGTGACCCTGCCCCCATCTTCCCATGGCCAGGGCATGTGACCTTTGCCCTGCCCGTGACCCTGCCCCCATCTTCCCATGGCCAGGGCATGTGACCTTTGCCCTGCCCATGACCCTGCCCCCATCTTCCCATAGCCAGGGCATGTGACCTTTGCCCTGTCTGTGACCCTGCCCTCCTCATCCCATGGCCTGGGCATGTGACCTTTACTCTGCCTGTGACCCTTCCCCCATCATCCCAGGACCAGGGCTTGTGACCTTTGACTTGCCAGTGCTCCCCTCCCTCAATTTGCACCATTGTCCCATGGCGGGGATATGTGACCTTTGCCCTGCCAGTGACCTCCCCCCCCAATTTGCCCCATGGCAGGGACATGTGAAGTTTGCCCTGCCAGTGACCCCCCCTCCCAATTTGCCCCATGGCAGGGACATGTGACCTTTGCACTGCCAGTGACCCTCCCCAATTTGCCCCACGGGAGGGGGCATGTGACCTTTGCCCTGCCTAGGAGCTGTGTGAGGGGGGCCTGCCCTGTGCCCAGGTTACCTCGGGGGCCTGGTAGAGGGGAGGGGAAGAGGTGCGTTTCAGCTCCCAGTAACGACCAGATGCTCGGCAGGTCCGGGCGCCCTGCAAGGGGCCGTCTTTCATTGAAGGTGGAAAGGAGCCAAAATAAGCACGCGTCAAACCAAATACAGAGGAAGCCAAAATGTTAAAAATATGAATGTATGGAACACGCAGGCAGGATGTGGGGCAAAGAGTCACCAGAAACGGGAGCCAGCGGAACTAGCCCCCTCGAATAGCTGAAAGAGGCGTCACCCATGGCACTGTGGACCAACCCCAGGTAAAAAGCAACACCCCCAGTCCCAGATCAGCTAAAAACATCCCGCGGCACCAATTCCCTGCTCAAACCTGGACAGAAATCAGCCGAAAATGAAGAGAGTCGCCTTGCACCAATTGTTTGCCCAATAAAAATCACCTAAAAATCGTTAGATGTCACCCACCTGGGGCCCAGAACTGGGAGAAATCCACCCCAAATTGGTGAAATCCAGTTCTTCCAGGGTTTGGTCAAGCTTAGTAACGTACTGCTCCAATTTTGGGCCAATCCTGGTCCTATTTTTACGTGAACCAGACACTGGGCTACCAATGCAGCCAATCAAATCAAACCCATCGATTTTGCAGCAAAACGGGCAAATCAAAATAAACAACATGGACCAAAACTGGGGGAAATTGAATACAAAAATTACAATTTGTAAAAGGCTGGAGAGCGCCAGGGAAAATACAGCAACAAAACCAACCAGTAAAATACCAAATACAAAAAGGGGAGAAGAAAAGATTAATCCATTTTCAGACTGAAGGGGACTCTTGCGAGCATCTTGTCTGAGCTCCGTCAAGTCGCCCTGAATTAATTCCTAGTTGAACTAGAAAACAAATACAACAGACTTTTCTGGAACAGGGCCCTGGGATGGCTGAAATTTGCTTCCCTCGGACACACAAGAGGTCAGACTAGATGATCTAAAAGAAATGACCCCTCCCTGGTTTTCAGCTCGAGGGATAATTGTAGCTGCACTAAAAACTAGAGAAAATACCCGCCCCCCCACAAAAATATTAAAGGGATGGATCAAAACTTGGACAAATGAGATTTAAAAATACATGCTGGTGAAATGCAACTTTCCCCAAAATGCAACAAAACTTAAAAAAAAAAAAAAAAAAAAAAAAAAAAAAAAAATCAGCAAAAACAGGGTAAATAGAATAAAATCCAGAGATTTCTGCCCAAAAAAGGGAAAACAAAGAAAATTACTGAATTTACTGAATGGGGTTGGGGGATTTCTAAACTCACTATGGGCAGGAGGGAAAATAAATTCTAACAAGGACAAAAAACAATTTGCCTTGGAAACAGGAGTAAATATATCAGACTAAATATACTAAAGAAAAATAAAAAATTATCCCAAATTTCATAAACTGGAGCAAATATAAAATATTCATAATTGGCCCTCAAACAGGAAGAAAACTCCTTCCAAATTCACTCCTACCAACCTGATAAATAAAGGCTCCAACAAAAATACCGATGAGATTTTCTAAAACTGCAGCAAATGAAATCAGTGTTACCCCCCAGTTGCCAAAACCCAT
>NC_133772.1:939704-942126 GCF_003597395.2 Chelonoidis abingdonii
GGGGTGGGGTGGGGGGCGAGGCGAGGGGCGGGCACGGGCAGCCGGCTGCGGAAGCTGCCCTTGTTGGTCTTGGGGAAGAGGCGGAAGAGGCTGCCCTCAGTGACCAGCCCCAGGCCCTGCAGGGCGCGGAAGGCGGGCAGGGGCAGGCTCAGCAGGAGGCGCAGCCAGAGGCGGTGAGTGCGGGAGGGCAGCCCCTGCAGGGCACCCCGGGCCAGCACCATCAGCAGGTAGAGCGGCAGGAAGAGCCAGGGCGAGGCCAGCAGGTGGGAGGCCAGCAGGATGACAGGCACGTAGAGCCGACCCCGGCTGGCGCTCAGGCCCAGCACGCCCAGCGCCCCCGCCCCCTTGGCCAGGGCCAGGAAGGAGGCGCCCGAGAGCAGGAAGAGTGAGTGGAGCAGGGCATAGGAGACGCCCAGCCCCACCAGCGCCCCCTCCAGGGCCAGCAGCACCGCCTGGGCCCCACCGCCCGAGCCCTGGGCCCACAGTGCTGCCAGCAGCAGCAACAGCACCGGCCCACTGGGGTAGGCGGCCAGCAGGAGGGCCAGCCCCGCGCACACGGCGTGGGGCAGCAGGGGCGCTAGGGGGGGTGGGGCCGGCCTGGTCGCCTCCTCCCAGCTGCGCTGCAGCTCCACATAGGGGTCCTCAGGGGCAGGACAGCCATCGCCTGGGCCCCGCAGCCCCTCCCCCTCCTCCGGGATTAGGGGCAACACACCTGGGAGATGGCAGGGGGCGGATGGCTCTAGTGCCCCCAGGGCAGCATCTAGGGATGCCTCCTGCCCATCCGGCTCCAGAGCTTCCAGGTCTAGAACATCAGCCTCCTGGCCATCTGGCTTTAGAACCCCCAAGCCCATGAGACCTGGCTCTAAGAGTCCCAGGCTCTCCCGCTCTAGACCCTCAGACTCCTCGCCGTCAGGCTCCAGAGTCTCCAGGCTCTTGTGCTCTAGAACCACATCAAAATCTCCATCTGGTTCTAGAACCCCCAGGTTCTTCTGCTCTACAACCATGGCCTCCACACTGTCTGGCTCTAGAACCCCCACACCCTTGTGCTCTAGAACTCCTGCCTCCTCTCCATCTGGCTCTAAATCCCAGCTATCCTGCCCGTCCGGCTCGAGGCCTCCCAGGGCCGGTTCTAGAGCCCAAGCCTCCTGTCCATCCGGCTCTAGAAGCCCGGCCTCCTGTCCGTCCGGCTGCAGGCCCCCCAGGCTGCACGGGCGGGGCCCCTGGGCGACACCTACTTTGAGGCTCTTGGGCTGCTGGCGGACCTCCATGGCATGCTTCTGGCGCAGCTCCTGCTCGCGGCGCTTGTTGTACTCCAGCTGGTTGCTGAGCTCAGTCTGGTGCTGCAGGCGGGTGAGCTCGGTGCGGGTGCGCTGCACCGTGTGCAGGTGCCGGAACTCCAGCTCCTGCGTCGACTCGTGCTGCCGCAGCAGCATGGCGCACTCCAGGTCCTTCTGCGTCTGCTTCTTGTTCAGGTCCTGCGGGGTGGGGGCGGGGTCACGCCCGGCCCAAAGCCCCCAGCCCAGCCCCAGCGGCCCTCCGCCTACCCCCACACACTAGAGCAGGGGTTCCCAACGTGGTGCCCGCGGGCGCCATGGTAAGCAATGTTGTCAAGAGGCATCGCTGCTGAAATGCCGCTGAAATTCAGTGGCATTTCGGCGGATGCTCGACCTCGGCCACAGTCCTTCGTCTTGAGGACCACTGCCCCATGCCCCTCCCACAGTGCAGAGCCCCACCCTGCCCCATATGCTCCTCCCCCTAATCAGTGCCCAGCCCTGCTCTGTTCCAATCACAGGCTCCTCCCCCTAACCCCCACCCATCTCCCTCATAGGCTCCTCTCTCGAAGGAGTGCCCAGCCGCACCCTCACAGGCTCCTCCCCTCAGCCCCACCCTGCCCCCTTACAGGCTCCTGCCCACCTCGCGCAGCAGGTCCTGGTCCAGGTTGTGACGGGCCAGCAGCATCTTGCGCTTATACTGGCGGCACTGCAGCTCCAGGTACTGGCGCTGCCGCCGCAGCAGGTTGGCCTCCTCCTCTGCCTGGTAGTGCTGCATGTTCTCCTTCTGCCGCAGCAGCCACTCCTGCTTCTCCCGCTTCGGGGTGCTCTGGTTCTCCTGCAGCTCCTGCATGGGCGGGGTCTAGTGGTTGGGGGGGGGCGTTGGGAGCCCGGACGCCTGGGTTCTGTTCCCAGCCAACTCCCTCCCCCCCCCCGCCCCTCTCTCGTCACCTCCTTGAGCTGTTCCTTGCGCAGCTTGTACTGGCGTTTCTGGCACTCCAGCAGGTTGCTCAGCTCCTTCTTCTGCTGGCCCAAGATGTGCTGCTGGAACTTCTTCTCCTCGGCCAGCGCCGCCTTGGCCTGTGGGGCGGCGAGCGGGGGTCAGCGGCTTCCCGCCAGCCCCTGCCCCCAGCATAGCGCCCCCCATGCCC
>NC_133772.1:945441-951109 GCF_003597395.2 Chelonoidis abingdonii
AAGAGAGAGATTCAAGGAATTGGTGAGGAGGAAAAGAGTAGAATCAGTTCGTTTCCCTTATTGGGGTTGCCTATTTGGGAAGTAGAGGACTTCTGTGCATTGGATGTAATAAAGAGGGGGTTTGCACATACTCTCAGAGTTAGCCAGAGAGAAGTCGCTGGCGACGAGAGGAGGAAGTATAGTAGCGAACAGCTCTTCGCCCGATAGGCCGGGAAGCACCACAGATGCTAGCCGGTCTCCTCGGGCCTCGCACCAGGAAAGGTGGACAGTTGGGGGACCAGAGCGAGGCAGGCGCTGTAATTCCTGTCTGGTGGCAGCGAGATAAGATCCAAGCTGGTAATTAAGCTTGGAGGTTCATGCTAAGCACCCAGATTTTGGACGCTAAGGTCCAGATTTGGGAGAAAGGCTTATGATAGGGGGGCACACGGGGACCCCTCCCCTGGCACTGGGACATGGCCCCTCTGGGGTGGGGGGCTGGGCACACGGGACCCCTCCCCTGGCACTTGGACACAGCCCGTCTGGGAGGGGGAGGCACACGGGGACCCCTCTCCTGGCACTGGGACACGGCCCCTCTGGGAGGGGGGGCACACAGGGACCCCTCCCCTGGCGCTGGGACACGGCCCCTCTGGGGTGGGGGGCTGGGCACACGGGGACCCCTCCCCTGGGACTGGGACATGGCCTCTCTGGGGTGGGGGGTTGGGCACACAGGGACCCCTCCCCTGGCACTGGGACATGGTCCCTCTGGGGTGGAGGAGGCTCAGAACATGGGGACCCCTCCCCTAGCACTGGGACATGGCCCCTCTGGGGTGAGGGCTGGGGAGGGCTGGGCACACGGGGTCCCCTCCCCTAGCACTGGGACACAGCCCCTCTGGGGCGGGAAGGGGCTGGGCACACAGAGATCCCTCCCCCGACACTAGGACACGGCCCCTCTGGGGAAGGGGGTGGGGTGGGGGACTGGCATACGGGGACCCCTCGCCCGATGCTGGGACACGGCCTCTCTGGGGCAGGGGGGGCCTGGCAGACGGGGATCCGTCACCCGGAACTGGGGCACAGCCCCTCTGGGGTGGTTATTTGGGGACCTCAGCCCGGCCCCGTGGGCCCTCAGGCAGGGTGGGGCACAGGGTGAGCCCTGGGGTGGGGGCCTCGGCTCTCACCTCCTCCTCGTCGGGCGCCTCGGCATTGGGGCCGTTCTGCGCCTCCTGGAAGAGGATTTTCTTCATCTTGCGATACTGCAGGTTGTCCAGCTCCCGCACGGCGTCCTTAGTGCGCTGGATCAGGTCCATGATCACCGTCTGGGGCCGCTCTCGCAGGAGGAACCGGTGCTGCTGGGGCACAGGGACGGGGTCAGTGACAGCCGCTGCCCCGGGGACCCCGAGGACCCCCCACCCCCCACTAGCCTGGCCGGGGGTTACCTTGAGCAGCACGTCGGAGGTGGGCCGGTCTTGGGGGATTTTCTGCAGGCAGGAGTCTACAAAGTTCCGGAAATACTCGGACCTGGGGGGGGGCGGGGGGGGCAGAAACAAATAAACAGAAGGGGAGACAGGGCCATCCCTTGACCCCAGAGAGCCAGCCGGGGCAAGCTGGCTAATGCCAGGGGAGGGCAATTCACCACCGAGGAGCGAGCTTTTGAGTCCTGGCTCCCAGCCCCCACTGTAACCACTAGCCCCCACTCCCCTCCCAGAGTTGGGAGAGAACCCAGGAGTCCTGGCTCCCAGCCCCTGCTCTAACCACTAGACCCCATTCCCCGCCCAGAGCCAGGACAAAACCCAGAAGTCCTGGTGGTGGGGTGTGACCCAGGACCCCGCCCAGGGTTGGTCTCTACCCAGCGAATCACTCAAGGGCATGAGGCAAGCTGTCCAGCATAGGCTGCCCCCCTAGCAACTGCCCAGCCCTCCACGGAGCTTGACAGTGGGGCGAGAGGGGTTTGTGAAGCTGGCTCTGGGCCAGGCGAGGTGCCTGGCGCCGGGGCGTTCGGGGGGCTCACCAGTGGCTGGACTGCAGCACAGGGGACTCGTTCTGGGCGATGTGATACAATGCGCTCATTGCATTCATGTTGAAGAGAGGAGGCTTGCGCTCCGCTGGGGGGATAGACATGGGTCAGCAGCCGGCCCCTGCTGCCCCGACCCCCGGCGCTGCCTGCCCCCCACCTACCCAACTCAATGCAGGTGATGCCAAGCGACCAGACGTCCACCTTCCCGTCGTACTGCCCCTCGTCCATGGCCAGGATCACTTCAGGGGCCATCCTGGGGCAGACAGACAGAGACGAGATGAGCCCTCGGGGCTTCCACCCCCAGCCCCCCAGCCCTCCGGCCCGGCCCCTCACCAGTACGGCGTGCCCACAAAGGAGTTGGCGGGGGCAATGATTGATGCCGAGCCGAAGTCCCCGAGTTTCACCTGCCCTGGCTCCGTCAGCAGGATGTTCCCAGCCTTCACGTCCCTGCAGGGCCAGGGTGAGAGAGAGCTCAGAGCTTGGACCCCAGCCCCCCGCCCAGGGCCAGCCCCGTGGACCCCCCCACCCCATCAGCACCTGGACAGCCAGCCCTGAAGAGGGGGGACAGGGACACACTAGGGGGCAGGAAGGAGCCAACCCCAGCAGTGGGAGGAAACAGGGACAGACTAGGGGTATCAGGGCGGGGGAGGGGGAGATGAAGGAAAGAGACAGGGGCACAGGGGGGTGCGGGTACCTGTGGATCATGTTGTGACAGTGGAGGTACGCCAGGCCCTGCAGTGCCCCATGGGTGATGGCCGCGATCTCCACCTCCTGCAGTGGCTTCTTGTGCACTGGGGACAGAGGGAGGGGTCAGAGCAGCCCCCCAGCCTCTTTTGGGGGCCCAGACCCCCCTCCGCCCCCACAAGGCACTGTACCCCGGGCACTCACCCTCCAGCAGGTCGGAGGCGGAGCCCAGGCAGTACTCCATCACCAGCTGTGGGGGGGACAACGAGGTCAGCGTGGGGGGCCGCTATACCTCACCCCCCTCGCGCCCCCGCATGCCCCACCCCACTCACCCAGGCTGTGTGCTCCCGCAGGTAGCAGCCCTTGTACTCGATGGTGTTGGGGTGTCGCAGCTTCTGCAGGAACTTCACCTCCTTGATGATGTCCTGCCATTTCTGAGAGATTCGCAAGCGCTCAGCCCAGACACCAGGGGCATAGCCCAGCTCAGGGGGAGATCAGGGTGGGGGGCTGGCAGCCCAAACTCCTGGGTTCTATCCCAGCTTGGCCCAGGGGGCCCCAGAAGGGGGGCCTGGAAGCATGGAGGCCTGGGTTCTAGCCCAGCTCAGGGGGAGGTCAGGTGGGGGACCGGCAGCCTGGACGCCAGGGTTCTAGCCCAGCTCAGGAGGAGGTCGGGGTAGGGGACCGGCAGCCTGGACATTGGGGTTCTAGCCCAGCTCAGGAGGAGGTCGGGTGCAGGACCAGCAGCCTGGATGCCTGGATTCTACCCCCGCTCAGGGGGAGGTCGGGTGGGGGACCGGCAGCCTGGATTCTAGCCCAGCTCAGGGAGAGGTCGGGTGGGGGACCAGCAGCTTGGACACTGGGGTTCTAGCCCAGCTCAGGGAGAGGTCGGGTGGGGGACCGGTAGCCTGGACACTGGGGTTCTAGCCCAGCTCAGGGAGAGGTCGGGTGGGGGACCGGCAGCCTGGACACTGGGGTTCTAGCCCAGCTCAGGAGGAGGTCGGGTGGGGGACCGGCAGCCTGGACACTGGGGTTCTAGCCCAGCTCACAGGAAGGTCGGAGTGGGGATCCGGTAGCTCTGGACACTGGGTTCTAGCCCACTCAGGAGAGTCGTGTGGGACCGACAGCCTGGACACTGGGGTCTAAGCCCAGCTTCAGGAGGAGTCGGGTGGTGGGAACCGGGCACCGGAACACGGTCTAGCCAGCTCAGGGAGAGTCGCGGGTGGGGACCGCAGCCCTGGAACACTGGGTCTAGCCCAGCCAGGAGAGTCGGTGGGAACCGGCCATGCCGGACAAACTGAGTTCAGCCCAGCTCAGAAGGAGGTCGGGTGGGACCGGCACCTGAGCCTAGGATTCTAGCCCAGCTCAGGGAGGTCGTTGGGACCGGTACACGGAACACTGGTTCTAGCCCAGCCAGCAGGGAGTAGTGGGGCAACGCAACACGGGACACTGGGTCTAGCCAGCCAGGGAGGTCGGTTGGACCGCACCTGACACGGCTAGCCCAAGCTCAGGGAGGTCGGTAGGGGGAACCGGCCGGCCGAACGGGGTCTAGCCCACCAGGGAAAAATCGAACGGAGCCATGGAGCCCAAAGCGGATTCTATCCCACCTAGGCAGAAAGTGTCAGAAGAGGAAGGCTGAGCCCAGGACTCTGGTTCAACCCCACAAAGATCGCGCTTTAACATCATTGACTGCTCCCCTTACAACATTCGTATCTGAAAGCCACACCCTCGGTGCGCAATCGCGTGCCTGCCCAGCAAGACAGAGATCAGAGCAGCCTGGCAGGGGAGCCCCACAGGGGACAAACCCCCACCACCCGGGTGAGGAGAACACCATGGAGAAAACAGGCGGGGGTAGGCAGGCCCAGAAAAAAGAGAAGGGCTCCACAAGTGTTAGGGCAGGGCCAGGAACGTGCGTGGCCCAAGCAAGTGAGGAATGCCAGGCAACAGAGCATTGCCAAGGGGGCATGGCCAAGGACAGTGGAGGGCAAGGGCCCGAAGGGAAGGGGCATGCCATAATAGGACTTGTCAGAAGGTGAGGGCGGGCCAGGAAGGGTCATGCGCAGCAAGTGGCGATGCCAAGGCGCAGGAGGGGCCAGGCCAGAAAGGGTCATGCCAGGAAAGGGGTTGTGCCAGAACGGAGGCAAGTCAGAAAGGGGCAAGCCAGGAAGAAGGGAGGGGCGGCAAGGAAAGGCGATGCCGGAGCAGAGGGCGGGCAGAAGGGGTGTCCAGGAAGCGGATGAAGGGGCGGTCAGGGAAGTCGGCCATGGAGCAGTGAGGGCATGCCAGGGAAGGGGTGTTCCAGGAGGGGGAGGGGCGGCCAGAAGGCGTGCCAGGCAAAGTGAGAGGCGGATCAGGAAGGACCAATGCCAGAGCGGTGAGGGCTGGCCAGGAAGGGGCGTTGCCAGGAGCGGTGGAGTCGAGCAGGGAAAGGGGCGTTGCCAGGAAGCAAGTAGCAGGGTCAGGAAGTGGGCGTTCATCAGAGTGAGTGACGGTCCAGGAAGAGTGCGTCCAAGGAAGCAGTGAGGGCTGCCAGGGAGAGGCGTGCCAGGAGCATGAGGGCTGGGGGCGGTGCCAGGACATAGGGCGGACAAGGAAAGGAGCTGCCAGGAGCGTGAGCAGCTGGGACAGGAAGGGCGTGACCAATCAGTGAGGCTGGGACAGGAAGAGGCGGCAGTGCAGAGCAGAGGCGGGGACAGGGAAGGGCGTGCCAGGAGCGAGGGCTGGCCAGAGGGCGTTGCCAATCAGAGTGAGAGGCGTCCAGAAGGGGCGTTGCCAGGGATATGAGGGTCTGGCAGGAAGGGCGCGTTACCAGGAAGCGTGAGCTGGGGACAGAAAGGGTCCCGCCTAACCAGTGAGGGGCTGGGACAGGGAAGGGGCGCTGCCAGGATCAGTGAGGCTAAGGACAGAAGGGGGCGTTGCCAGGATCAAGGAGGGGCTGGGAGCAGGGAAGGGGCCGTTGCAGAGCAGTGAGGGCTGCATCTCCTCCAACATGAGCGT
>NC_133772.1:951209-952513 GCF_003597395.2 Chelonoidis abingdonii
AGGAAAGTAAAAGGTTTCACCTTCCCCCAACCAATTGATAAGAAATTAATTTAACACAAAAGAAGATTTCCACTCTCCCATTTTTGGGAAATCTGTGATTATTTTTATTTTATTTCTCCTGTTTTCAGTCAAATAAAAAAAGAAATATCACAGATTTACCCCCAAACAAACAAAAATTAATATGTTTGATCACTTACATAAAAAAAATGCACACACACAAAACGTAAAGGCATCTGAAATAAATACGTTCACATCTCCCCCGAGGGCAATGGGGGTTACAGAGATGGGAAATGAAATCAAAGCCGTCACCGGGGAAAGAATCACCTGGGGCCGCCCCTCGGAGCTGGGAGCAGAAACGCACCTTCCCTCAGCGCCGGCGGCCGGATAGGAGCCCCCTCTATTTCTGAGGGGGCGGATAGTGTTGTGGGGCCTGAGAGTAGCTGAGAATGGAGCCCCTCCCCCAGGGGGTTGGATAGCATTTGCGGGGGGCTGTGGTCTCCAGCTCAGAGACAAATACAAACCACTGGCCCTGATAGCAGCACCCCTTGGTGAAGGGGTCACATCCCCCCCAGTCTCCACTTCAATCACCCAACTGCTGCCCTTCCCTCCAGGGCCTCTCCACTGCACCCCCCTGGCTCCTGGGGGGGCAGCGTTAGGTGATTCTTTCCTCCAGAGCAGACACTGCAGCTGTACCCTCAGCACTGCCCCCCTACACAGAGCAACGAGAGTGGGGTTCAGTCCCCTTAGCAAACCACAGCCCCCCCAAGATCTCCCACACTGGGCCATGGTGGTCGCCTACCTTCGAGGTCACATTCCCCCAGCTGGGATATGGGGGGGGGTCACCTGCCTTCGGGGCCACACCTCCCCCCCTCTGGGCCATGGGGACTGCCTTCAGGGTCATGTCCTCCCTACCCCCCCTGCTCTGTCAGGGGATGCCCGGAGAAGCCCAGTAGCATAGGACACCCTTCTGTGGGTTCTGGGGAGGCCTGGGGCCCTCCCCCAACCTGTGCTCTGGTTGGGGGGCTGGAGAAGGAGACCCGAGCTATCCCACCCCTGCATTCAGATGGATCCCAGCACGGAGAGGAAGGACGAGGAGACCCTCCCTCACAGCCCCCGCAACCAGGGAAAGGGGCAGGGCCTGTTCACTCCCAGCAAATCACTGGGCAGCATGGGGGTGTGGCTGGTTCCCAAGCCCAGAACAGGACAGGGGGGGGTGCCCTCACCTCCAGGGCCGCCGGGCTGCACGGGGGTCCCCTGGGGTGCTGTGCCGTGCCCCCCCGGAGGCAGCCCGGCCCCCCCGGGCC
>NC_133772.1:956626-958024 GCF_003597395.2 Chelonoidis abingdonii
GCCCACCCACCCACTCACCCAGCCACCCGTGGCTCCGCCCCACCTGAACCCTGACCCCACCAACCCACTCAACCAGCCATCCCTGATCCCGCTCACCCACTCACCCCTGCCCGTGCCCCACCTGAACCCTGACCCCGCCCACCCACTCACCCAGCTGCCCCTGACCCTGCCCCACCTGAACACTGACGCCACCCGCCCACCCACTCACCCAACCCTGCCCCTGTCCAGTGACCTGTCCCACCAACCTCACCCAGTCAGCCCCTAGCCCTGCCCATAAACCTCAGCCCATCTCCTGGCACCACCCAGTAACCTTCCCACCTCGCCTCACCCCCTGGCTCCATCCCCAAGTCTGAGCCCACCAGCCCCACCTGCTAACTCACCTTACCTTTGTGGGGGACCCCAGCTCCTCTTACACCAGCACAGCACACCCCCTCTCAGCCCACTCCCCGCCCCTTACCAGTGAGGCCGTGCGGATGGTGGCGAAATGATCCCGGTTGCGGCAGTATGCACGGCGCCGGGCAGCCGATGAACTCTGGGGCTCCATCTCCGGCTGGTACGGGTCGTCGTACAGGTTATCCTGGCCCTGGGGGGTGATGGAGAGAGAGGGGATGGGACTCAGGAGTCCTGACTCTCGGCCCTCCCTGCTCCAACAACCAGACCCACAAAGTGCAAATGTTCTTAATTTTTCTGAATACTGTGTATGCCTCAGTTTCCCCTGTGTATCACTCAAATGTCCAGGTGGGGTGGATGAGGGTTGGGCCTCAGGGACACCCCATTCCCCCCCCTCCAGCACCCGGCCTGGGACTCCGGGAATGGCCCACTCCCCCCCCCACCTCCCCGCGCCTGGCCTGAGACTCTGGGATGCCCCACTCCCTCCCCACCATGCTGGGCCTGGGACCCCGGGATGCCCCCCTCCCCACCCACCCCCCTGCGCCGGGCCTGGGACCCCGGGACGCCCCCCCAGCACCGGGCTCCCCACACAGTACTGGCAGGCGGTGGATGACGGAGCTGTTGGAGGTGACCGTGTGCTCCCCCTCCTGCATCATGGCGATCTCCGCTCCCTCGTCCTCATCGGAGGCGTCCGCCAGGCTGTTGACGCTGCTGCTCTGGCTGCTGGCGCTGATGGACATGCTGGGGACCGAGTGGCTGCTCTCCATGCTGTTAATGGTGCCCGTCCGGTGCATGAACTGCTCCACCTCCTGGGGGAGCGACCAGACACAATGCAGCCTCCTCTGGGGCGGAGGGGCTGGGCACATGGGGACCCCTCCCTTGGCACTGGAACACAGCCCCTCTGGGAGGGGGGGTGTCATAAACAGATAGCTAAGGGTTAATGTTTCTTTTACCTGTAAAGGGTTAACAAAGAGAACCAAACACCTGACAAGAGGACCAATCAGGAAA
>NC_133772.1:962328-970679 GCF_003597395.2 Chelonoidis abingdonii
GAGGTCGGGTGGGGGACCGGCAGCCTGGACACTGGGGTTCTAGCCCAGCTCAGGGGGAGGTCGGGTGGGGGACCGGCAGCCTGGACACTGGGGTTCTAGCCCAGCTCAGGGGGAGGTCGGGTGGGGGACCGGCGGCCTGGACACTGGGGTTCTAGCCCAGCTCAGGGGGAGGTCGGGTGGGGGACCGGCAGCCTGGACACTGGGGTTCTAGCCCAGCTCAGGGGAGATCGGGACGGGGAGCCTGGGAGCCCAGAGGCTGGATTCTATCCCACCTAGGGCAGGAGGTCAGAAGGAGGGAAGGGCTGGGAGCCAGGACTCCTGGGTTCTACCCCCACAAGAGCTCGGCGCTTACCTCATTGGACTGCTTCCCGCTGTACGACATCTTCTTGATGGCCACCACCTCGTTGTTGCGCATGTCGCGTGCCTGCCAGGCAGACAGGAGTCAGAGCAGGCTGGCCAGGGGGAGCCCCACAGGGGACAAACCCTCCCAGCCAGCCCGGGGTGAGGGAGGAACCCCATGGAGAACAGGGGCGGGGGGTGGAGCAGGGGCCCAGAAAAGAGGAAGGGGCATTTCCAGGAGTGGTGAGGGGGCAGGGCCAGGGAAGCGGGCGTGGCCAGGTGCAGTGAGGGGAAGTTGCCAGGCAACAGAGCATTGCCAAGGGGGCATTGCCAGGAACAGTGAGGGGGCAGGGCCAGGGAAGGGGGCATTGCCAAAGTAGGGAGCTTTGTCAGGAGTGGTGAGGGGGCGGGGCCAGGGAAGGGGTCATTGCCAGGCAAGGGGGCGTTGCCAGGCGCAGTGAGGGGCCAGGGCCAGGAAAGGGGTCATTGCCAGGGAAGGGGGTGTTGCCAGGAGCGGTGAGGGGGCAGAGTCAGGAAAGGGGGCATTGCCAGTAAGAGTGAGGGGGCGGGGTCAGGGAAGGGGGCGATGCCGGGAGCAGTGAGGGGCTGGGGTCAGGGAAGGGGGTGTTGCCAGGAGCGGTGAGGGGGCGGGGTCAGGGAAGGGGGCGTTGCCGGGAGCAGTGAGGGGCTGGGCTCAGGGAAGGGGGTGTTGCCAGGAGTGGTGAGGGGGCGGGGCCAGGGAAGGGGGCGTTGCCAGTCAGAGTGAGGAGGCGGGTCCAGGGAAGGGACCATTGCCAGGAGCGGTGAGGGGCTGGGGCCAGGGAAGGGGGCGTTGCCAGGAGCGGTGAGGGTCGGAGTCAGGGAAGGGGGCGTTGCCAGGAGCAGTGAGGGGCAGGGTCAGGGAAGGGGGCGTTGCCAGTCAGAGTGAGGAGGCGGGTCCAGGGAAGGGGGCGTTGCCAGGAGCAGTGAGGGGCTGGGGCCAGGGGAGGGGGCGTTGCCAGGAGCAGTGAGGGGCTGGGGGGGGCGTTGCCAGGATCAGTGAGGGGCTGGGGACAGGGAAGGGGGCGTTGCCAGGAGCGGTGAGCAGCTGGGGACAGGGAAGGGGGCGTTGCCCTAGATCCAGTGGAGGGTCTGGGAAGGGAAGGGGCAGTTGTCAGGGAGTCAGTGAGGGGGCGGGGCCCAGGGAAGGGGGCGTTTGCCAAGGCTGCGGTGAGGGGGGGACTCGGGGCCAGGGATCGGGGAGACGTTGCCAAGTGTTCAGAGTGAGGAGGCGGGTCCAGGTGGAAGGGGCCGTTGCTCAGGATTCAGTGAGGGGTGGGACAGGAAGGGGGCGCGTCTGCCAGGAGCGTGAGGGGCTTGGGGCAGGGAAAGGGGGCGCTGCCAGGATTCATGAGGGGCTGGGACAGGGAGAGGGGCGCTGCATAGGAGTAGTGAGGGCTAGGGACCAGGAGGGGGCGTTGTCCAGGATCAGTGAAGGGGCTGGGGACAGGGAAGGGGGCGCGTTGGCAGGGCAGTGAGGGGCGGGGCCAGGGAGGGGGCGGTTGCCAGGAGCAGTGAGGGGCTGGTGGGGGGGGCGTGCCAGGATAGTGATGGGGCGGGGACAGGGAAGGGGCGTGCCTAGTGATCAGTGGGGGCTAGGGATCAGGGAAGGGGTGCGGTTGCGCGTAGGATCAGGTGGAAGGGCTGGGGAGGGAAGGCGGGCGTTGCCAGCGAGCAGTGAGGGGCTGGGATCAGGAAGGAGAGGCGCGTTTTGCCCAGGGATGCGTGAGGGGCTGGATTTTAACGGGAAAGCGGGCGGTGCCCTAGAGCTAGCGGAGTGGAGTTGCTGGGTCGCATCAGGGTGACGCACGAGGAAGGGGGCAGCTTTGCGCCCCTAGGGGGCAAGTGTACCATGTTAGGGCTGAACGGGGGAAAGGGGCGGTACGTCATTAATAGGAAGGCGATAGCAGGGGCTAGGGGACAGGGTAGGGGGCGTTAGTCCGGGCCAGGCAGCAGTGAGGGGCTGCAAACGGGGAAGGGGGAGGTTGCCCAGGAGCGGCTGAGGGCTGCGGGATTCCAGCGGTAGGGAAGCGGGGAGAGCGTCTTGTGCCACTCAGGATCAGTAGAGCGGCTTGTGGCACAGGGAGCTGGGGCGTTGCAGAGAGAAGTGAGGGGCTGGGGCGAGGGAAAGGGGGCGTTGTCGCAAGGAGCAGTGAGGGGCTCTGGGCCAGGGAAGGGGGCGTTGCCTAGGAGCAGTGAGGGGCTGGGGCCAGGGACAGGGGCAGATTGCCTAGGAACAGTGAGGGGGACAGGGGACAGGGAAGGGGGCGGAATAGCGTACGAGGCTTTGCAGCGGTGATAGGGGGCCGCGAGAGAATGGAGAATGGGCGGAATGAGTGTTCTCAAGGAGGTAGGTTTTGTAGAGAGGCTGGGGCCAGGATAGGGGTGCGTGGGTCTCTGGGCTAGTGAGGCGAGCCCCAGGGTCTAGGTTGCAGCCCGAAAAACAAACCATCTCAAAACAATGGTGAAAGCTAAGCACCATCGGACCTTTCGAAGAATTGCTTAAGGGACATGGCCGAGTTCCCAAGCGCGAGCAATCCACAACCTTCATTTATCATCTTGTTAGGGAGTCGTCCTTTGAAGAAGAGCTCCGGGCCAGCCGTAGGGGTCCTATGAGAGGGGTGGCATTTGCTGGGCCTTGATCTTCACGGGCATTGGAACACGAGCATGTGCTTGTGGTGGAGGATGAGGGGGTCTCCTTCGGCGAGCTCCCCCAGCATCAACCGGGGACGCGTCTCTACATTCTATATGACATTCACTGGTCACTCTACCGTCGCCCTGCCAAGTGCGCGCGGCGACGCATGCCCCTGAACCTGCTCAGCCATGCACCACTCACTACAAACATCTTTCCCAGAACGGTGAAGGGTATGACCTCGCGAGTTCCTAGCAGCACTAGTCGGCACCACTTATTTATTATCAGGGTCGCTTCTACGAAAACCACTATCATAGCTCTCCCCATCCCTCTCGGCCAGTAGTACCGGGGGAGGAACCGAGAGTATCGGCTCCACCAGCTCACAAGCAGTTAATTGCTGCAATTTAAGATTGCACGATCATAAGTCCCCTCGTTGAGAAATAGAGGATCTTGCACCACGCACGAGCATTAGCACCAGGGCAGAAGCACCTCATGACGTCGGGCATCCCAGCCTCTGGTCACACTCGCTGATAAGTCGAACACCAGCCAACACTGCAAATCTTCCCTCCCTCTCGCAGACGACCAGGAAACCAGGAGTCCACCTAGCACTGCGCACACACATACACCATTATGAGTTCAACACACTCATCCCTACCCGAGATGTCACACAGATCTGAGAACATGCAGAATGAGAAGAAATTAATTTTTCTCGTGATCAGTACATCAAGCGTGGCTTTCTATTAGTATGATGTAGGGAGTGGGATAGGAGGAGGAGGGTGCAGTGTATCATGAATTCTACACCGAACTGTCGAACGATACTTAAGGTATCAGAGGCAATACCGAGATCTGTCCGAAGTCAATTAAGCACAAGGTTAGGGCCAGTGAACTGGTAGATGGCCTTGCCAAAAAAATGAAATGCATATCGTCACACCTTGGACAAAGACCACTGACATAACTTACACCGCGCATCAGCTGGCGTGGAAAGGTGGCTAGCGCTAGGTAGTCCATTACTCGCTCGGCAGGGGCCGGCAAGCTTCTCGTAAAGAGCACTTCCGATGGTAGGAGAGATCATATGGCTATTCGTTGGACTTCTAGCAGGAAGAGAGTCCGGATATTTTGCTTGTTGACAAACGAGGAGGGCGCTATCGGTCACAGGGTGATGGAGGAGCAGAGGAGCTCAGATTTACGTACCGGCCGCCAGGGCAGGGACTCGGGCTGGCTCGGTCGAGTGAGCGGTAGATATACGGTGCGGGGTGTGTGCAGGAACATGATGGGTGGGGGACCCGGTATGTCCCTGGGTTGTGTCTCAAGACGCATGCAGCTCTAACTCTGTGGCAGGAGAACTGTACCAGGGATGATGGTACTGACGGAGACGGATAGGGAAGTGTTCTGCCTATTTCGAAGATACTGTCTTCCACCAGTCGTCTCACGCGTAGGAGAGGGGGCCGAAACGCTCAGTGCCTCCTGCATCCAGACAGCATGGCCTTACTATCACACTTTTGTTCTCGGACCTGTGACCATCGTGGTGAGGTTCCTACCCTAAGGTTTCTAGGCGCGGCAGCCGTTACAAGGCTGTGAGATTGAGAGGAGATACGAGACTTTTGGGAACCAGAGGATTTCTAATAGTTTGCATCGCCACTCTCCGTCTCAACCTATAACAGATATCACGACAGTCTTATAGCGACCAATTGAGCTCGTTCCCAACTTCTCTCATCGGACCAGCCCAAGTCACGACCGTTCTTGCCGCAGCCTCAAAGCCGCTATGGCCACGGAGGAAGGGAGGGACACTAGCCCATGTCCCAAATCCACGCCGTCCTCCAGCCTCTCAGCCCAATCAAAGGATGATGTGTCAGGACAACGGCTGACCAGAATGAGCTGCCAAAATGAACGATTACAGAGCGGGCAACTGAATGAACTACAAGGAACACCGGCTACGTGACCTAGAGGGCAGACAGCACACATGCATCAGCCAGCCGGGGAGACGGCACAGAGAGCCCGACCAATCGGCCTACTTTATAGGATCACTATGCGGGCTCAAGCGCAAAACTTCCCTTGCTCCTACCCGAGCCCATTATATACTAGTGTTGGGTTCCAACCACATTCTCCCTCAGCTCATAAGCCCTCGCCTCCACATCCATAGCCCCACTTCTTCTTTTTCTAGTGAATTGGGCTGAGAACAGTCCAAATTAACGTTAACCGCCCATTCCCATTACCACACAACCACAGATCAATTTAAAAAGCAAAACCTTCATAAGACCAATGGCTCTAACCTCGTGTCTACGAATTCTTGGAGCCACCGCCAACAATAGCAACATTCTTATTTCTGCGATTCCTACCAATTGTTTTCCATTCCAACTTGATGCTGCTGCCATTGCTTGGCGGCCCTTCTATGGGGTTACTATCTGACTAGGGTAGACGGACAGATTTTGAATAATCCGCGAAGTCAGCCTAAAACCCCTGCCCGGGCGCTCCATAGCCCTTTGACTTGTGACGCCCCATTCGCAATGGACCAAGCCACATCCCTATCGCCAACGCTGAAGTCAGGACCCCCACATCCCCAACTGCTCACACATTGCTGGGACGTGAACCGCACTCCGGCCCACCACCGCCGCCTCGCCTCCCTCTGAACCCCATACCCCAGACTCGACCCCGATGCTGGACCAGCCCATACCTACACCCCACCCCCAGGGCACTAAATCACCACCATTAGCCTTTAGGACATAGCCTTCCTCACCGCATGCATGCCGAACGACCCAATGAATCTGGAACCAGCCCATCCTGTAGGAGTAGCAATCTCTTGTCATGATAATATAAGTAAACAAGCCGATCGACAGCTCACCACCCTCTTTCTACCTCCAATCTCCAACTGGCCCCTTTCACTACACGTAACCTACAGGGAATGTAGAGCAAGGTCCACAATAGGGCTACATCACTCACCTTCAATCAAGAATCGCCCCGACTATCTAGCCTTCCCATCTCGCACGGTCTGCAACATTCATGGGCTCTCCCCTTAGCTGACGTTTTCAGTACACTTGCCTTATCTTCCCCATCCTTCCGCGCAATGACTCTTTCCCAGCGTGGATGGGCGTCCTTCCGGCTCCTGCCTGCTCCACTTCGTTGCAGGCGTGTTTTCGGCCTACCCGCCACGCGTCTGGCTGCCTCTGTTGGCGGAGAGCCCTCCTATCCCGGTGGGCCCATCCCACGGTAACACGCTTTGCGGGCGTGACTCGTGTTTTTCTGGGCTGTGGACCGGTGTCTGCGTGGTTAGGCGAGCCCTCTGCTGCACCCAACTCCGCTCTTGCCTCCGTTTGGGACGTGTTGTGCTTTGGGGCTGACGTTTCCCCTGCGCATTCGGCCGTACAGCGCGGCGTTTCTTGCACCGCCAAGCTCCCCGAGCGGCTACCGGGCCTGGGCCCATCGCCACCGCCACTGTGCAGCTCCCCATCTCCCCCTCAACCGTACTTAAATTCCGGTAGTGAGGCCATGTGCGGTGGGGTCCACCAAGCAAAGTGGCTCGGTCGCTTAACTCTCCTCTCTGGCCTGCGCTGCCCCAGCTTCCTCCAGAATCGTCATTGCTCGGGGGGTGGCGGCAGCAAACGACGCCGCCTCCTCGAAGGCCCACCTCGGGGGGCATGTGCTAGATTCCTAGAGGGATGAGGGGCGTCCTATAGGGTCCTAACCCAGCTCCCACTGCACGGTTGCTGAAAGCTTCTGTCTTCATGGGGGGATAGCTAGACTCTGGGCCAGCCTGAGGAACTCGCAGAGCTCCCCCCTCAAAGCCCCCCAGAGGCCCTCTCACTCCCCCCTTTCAGCGGAATATATGCAACCTCCAGCAACGATGGGGGCGGGGATGTCCAGGCGCCCCTCCCCACAGGTGTGGGATGCCTTAACTGGGGGGGTGGGGAGTCCTTTTTGGATGGTGCGGGGGCTAGGCTCTCCACCCCCCCTCAGGATGGATCCTATGGGGTCAAGGATTCTGACAAGGACGGGTTTACGGGGCCTCTGGGGGGGGAGGGGTCAGGGAAATAGGGGAGTGAGACTCTACCAGGAAGCAGGGCGGGGGAATAAGATTGATGGGGCCTACACAGCGGCAGGGGATCGCTCTCGGGAAGGGGCTCTATGGGCGGGGGGGCTATAGGGCGCGGGGATGGCTTCCAGGGGCGCTGATTAGGAGGGGTCATATGGGCGGGGGTATAGGGCGAGGATGCTCTCCAGGGGCGTATAGGCAGAGGGTCTATAGGCGGGGGTAGGCGCGGGGGGCTTCTCCAGGGGCGTATAGGAAGGGGTCATAGGGGACGGGGGGCTATAGGCTCGCCGCGATGGCTCCCAGGGGCAACAAAAAAAAAACCGCGCCCCAGACCCTACTACCAACCCCAATTGGGTGTAAGCGAGTAGTGTGCATGTCTATGAGCGGGCCAGGGGGGCCTAATATAGGGATATTTCTTATTTCCCAGAATGTCTCAGGCCACAGAACGTGGGGGGCGCGGGATGGCTCTTCCAGTGGGCGCGGATCGCCCTGATTATACTAAGGAGGGGTCCTTAAGTGCGGTTCGGGGAAGGCTTATAGGCGCGGTCGTATGTAACATGTGCTTCTCCAAGGCGGCGGGCGGGCTATAACGGAGGGCTCTCAGTCAGGGCGGGGGGCCGCGGGGGCTACTCCAGCGAGACGCCACGTTAGGAGGGCTCACCGGGGGTGACGGGCGCGGCGTTCGGCTTCGTCTCGGCCCCCACTCCCCGCTCTCCTTCCGCCGCCGCGGCACGACGCACCATCGGAACCGCCTCCTCGACCCCCGCATCGCGGACCTCATCTCCCCGACTCCAACGATTGCGAGCGCTCAAGACGAGAGCCAAACTCCGGAACAAAGGCGCCAGGCGGGCCCTCCGACGCGCAGAGGCGCGGTCGCGCGACGCGGGCGCTCCCAAGGCCCCACGGGCAGCAACAATATAGGAGCATGGCGCAGCTATGGCCGCGCAGGACAGTAGAAGGGGCGCATTGCGAACAACTGGTCGACGGCAGGGCTCATCGTTAGCGACGTACAGGCCTCAGGAGGCTCAGTCGATCCCGTCTTCACCGCAGTATTAGGATATATAGGTAGGGGAGACCTGCAATGGCGACATGCGCAACAGGCCAAGACTCGGCCTGAGGCGATAGTGAGTGCACATGGACGCGAAAGGTACGGACTGAGCGGACCAGGTAGCAACAACGCACGCCAAGTCATGCCGCCAGGAGAGCGCGAGACAGACGGGCCTAGGGCGCCTTAGTGGAAACCCTGAAAGGGGGTACGGACCGTCTGTGATTGAGCTAAGAGCTCTCGCGCTAAATGACACTTGGCGTGGGCCA
>NC_133772.1:970779-973093 GCF_003597395.2 Chelonoidis abingdonii
TCCTCCCAACCGCCTGTGTCCTGCCTGCCATGTCCTCCGAACGCACCCCCCATGCAAGGCCAGCCTCCCCGTGTCCTCCCACCCCACCCCTCATGCGGGGCCCGTCCCAACGGGCCCTCCCACCCCCCATACCTCCCAGCCCCACCCACACAGACCCTGGCACACACAGGCCCAGCGTAACCCATTTATTGGTCCCAGACAGGCCCCCCGCGCCTGCCACCCTGGGAACGCCCCGGCCAGGGTACGTGGGTCCCAGCCTGCTCCCAGCCCCTAGAGCCTCCCCCTGGTGTCGTAGGGGGGCGGCAGGCACAGGCTGGCCATGCACAGCAGCAGGGCGCAGAGGCACAGCACGGTCAGGCCAGCCAGCAGGAGGCGCTGGCTGCACAGGTGGCGATCCTCCTGTGGGGGGCGACAGACGCAGTGAGTGGGGCTGCCCCCTTCTTCCATGGCACCCCTGCGCCACCCCTGCCTGCTGCCCCCAGTAAGCTCACCCCTGCACTGGCAACCCACCCTCTGGGGGTAACCCCTGTGTCATCCTGCCCCACGAGACAGCTCTGCCCCCTGAGGCCGACCCCTCCATTGCCCTGCCCCATGAGATGGCTTCGCCCCCTGAGACTGACCCCTCCATTGCCCCGCTCCATGAGACGGCTCCGCCTCCTGCAGGGTAGCGCCTCTGTTGCCTTGCCCCATGAGATGGCTCCACCCCCTGCAAGGTTACCCCTCCATCGCCTGGCCCCCCGAGACAGCTCCACCCCCTGTGGGGTAACCCCTGCATCACCCCACCCCCTGGAACAGCTCCACCCTGTGAGGTAACTCCTGCATTGCCCCGCCCAAAAGAACAGCTCCGCCCCCTGCGGGGTAACCCCTGTATCACCCTGCCCCACGGAACGGCTCCGCCCCTTGTGGGGTAACTCCTATGTCACCCTGCCCCACGGAACAGCTCCAAACCCTTGCGGGGTAAGCCCTCCATCGCCCTGCCCACTGGGACAGCTCCGCCCCCTGCGGGGTAACTCCTGTGTCACCCCGCCCCACAGAACGGCTCCAAACCCTTGCGGGGTAAGCCCTCCCTGGCCCGGCTGGGGATGGCTCCGCCCCTGCAGGGTAACCCCTCCGTCACCCCACCCCCTGGGACAGCTCCGCCCCTTGCAGGGTAAGCCTTCTATCACCCCACCCCCTGGGACAGCTCCGCCCCTGCGAGGTAACTCCTGCATTGCCCCGCCCAATGAAATGGCTCCACCCCTTGTGGGGGTCACCCCTCCATCGGCCTGCCCCTGGGACGGCTCCGCCCCTTGCAAGGTCATCCCTTTGTCGCCCCGCCCCCTGGGACGGCTCCGCCCCTTGCAGGGTCACCCTTTCCTCACCCCACCCCCTGGGACGGCTCCGCCCGCTGCAGGGTAACCCCTCCGTCGCTCCACCCCCTGGGACGGCTCCGCCCCTTGCAGGGTAGCCCCTCCGTTGCCCCACCTCCTGGGACAGCTCCGCCCCTTGCGGAGTCGCCCCTCTGTTGTCCCGCCCCCTGGGACGGCTCCGCCCCTTGTGGGGTAACCCTGTCATTCTGCCCATGGGAAGCCCTGCCCCTTACCAAACTCAGCATGGTGGCCAGAGTGAGGTCGGGCTGGTAGCGAGGTTGGTAGCAGGACCCCGGCTCCTCCTGGGGCTGGGCATCCAGATCCCCCATAATGCAGCGGGGCGGCGCCCTACAACCAGACCACATGGGGGGTGAGGGGTTCCTGCAGCAGGCTCCTCTCCCCCACCCTGCCCCACCCCACCCGGCTAACCTGGTCTGAGGCAGCAGAGAGGGGGGGCCTGCCAGGCTCAGGCAGCTGCCCTGGGGGCTGTGGCCGGGGGGCCATGGGGTGACGACCACCATGCGGATCGGCTGCTGGGGCACCGGACCTGTTGGGGGGAGTCAGTGTTGCAGGTAAACATCCCTGGGGAGCAGAGTGGGGGGAGGGGATGGCCCACCAGGGGGGACACCAGCCCCACTCACCCCCAAGTCCCAGCTGGTGGCCGGTGACCGTCAGAGCCAGGCGGGAGGTGTTGGGTTGCCCTCCCCCAGGGAGGTTGAAGGTTAGGCCCACCAAGACTGATAGGGCCGGGGGGGGCCTGGGTGAAAGGGGGGCAGCCCTGGGGGTGGGGGCCGGAGTTGTTGGCTCCCCCCACGTCCCGTTGTCAGTGCAGAAGCTCAGGCGGCTCAGGGACTCCAGGAACGAGTTCCAGTCCTGGGGGGAGAATCAGAGTGTGACTCCCCCCATCCCCTACCTCCTCCGCCCCACTCTTTCACCCCCCTTTGTGCTCCCACCCGCATCCTGTC
>NC_133772.1:975716-982769 GCF_003597395.2 Chelonoidis abingdonii
TATCACGGCCACACATCCCTTGCGGTGCTGATAGGGCTGCCTTGCTCTGGTGGCCTGCAAGACTCAGCACAGCCGTCCTGCTCCTCCATGCAGGGTCCAAGGGCCCAGGGTACTCTGGGCTGCTCCAGAGAATGGCTCTGCCCCAGCACACACAGCCCCTCTGGAACAGTCTCTTCCCAGGGCTGGGAGGTGCAGGGAGGAAAGTCCCAGCCTGAGGACCCCTGCGCCAGCTGGGAGCGCTTTCCTCACAGTGTGTCTGCTGGGGTCACACTCACTCACTCCCCTGACACCTCCCCCCAGCAATGCCGAGGTGATGGCATGCGAGCTGCGGGGATGGCCCTACACTGGAGAGCCGCCAGCCCTTCTGGGGGGCCTGGGGCCGCTGCAGGGGACTCAGCAGCCAATGCAGCCAATCCAGCCTTGCAGTCCACAGACCCCATTTCCCCATCTGGGGTGGGGCAGATACGTGGCTAGATGGACTCACTAGTCCTATCCAGGGCAGCAGGCAGGATATCGGGCTAGCTGGGCCCCTTGGTCTGATCCAGGGGGTGGGGGTTACCAGGCTGGATGGGCCCCGTGGTCTGATGCAAGGGGTGGGGGTTACCAGGCTGGATGGGCTCCCTGGTCTGATCTGGGGGGTGGGGGTTATAGGGTGAGATAGGGCCCTTGGACTGAGCCAGCACTGGGAGGACAGTGAGCTATCATATCTCAAACCAGTCTTTGCATGGGGCTGGAGACCATGGCCCAGCTGGAGCCAGCTACCGAGCCAGGTCATTAGCATGAGTGGCGAGCTGTTATGGGGTGCGGGGGCAGCCAGGGCAGGATGGGCTAAGTGGCCTTTTCCTGTTTAGCAGCTTCCTGATAGCCTGATGCTCAACAGCTTGTCAGTGGCAGCTGCTCACATTTCAGCCGCAGCTCTCAGCACCTCTGCGCAGGACTGAGGTCCCTATGCTGGCCCTTCTCAGCTCAAACCCACACAGGATTAGCAGGGGTTCAACATAGCCTGGGCTCTGGCACTTCAGTGCCAGCCTGGGTCTCCTCACTGGCTCAGGGGGCGCAGACATGGTGGGGGAGCAGCTGGAGGTTGGTCTGATTCACGTTGGCAGGTGGGGGGATACCAGGCTCCGATCCCTTACACCAGCCTCACCTCTGTGTCCTGTGCTGTGGCCCTGGTGCCCTTACCTGGTACTAGGCCTGGGTCCCCGGTCTGTGAAGTCAAAGGGGCTGGGCTTGGGGCTGCTGCCCGTGGTGGGCCAGGCTGCGTGCCAGGCCCGTTGGCTGTCATAGAGCCTCCTACTGTCCTCCTTGCTCAGCACCTGGTAGGCCTGGTTCAGCTGGATGAACTGGCTGTGCAGGTCAGGGTTGTTGGGGTCACTGTCAGGGTGCAGCTGGGGGACACAGAGACAGAGGGGAGGGTGAGGGCCTGGGCAACAGCACCGCACTGAGGATCTACCAGCCCAGGGGAGCCAACAGAGAGGCTTACACAGCAGGCCAGTGCATGGCCAGCCAGGGTGTGAATCTACAGCCTGCCCACTGACTGTCTACTAACTGCCCATATACACAGGCCCTAGTACAGCAGGGCAGCCACAATGGCAAAGCAGTGCTAGCATAGGCCTGACTGCCCCCATCTATACTCGTGCACCCCCACACCACATGCACCCCAACATGCACACTCATGCATTCGCCAGGTTTCTGCACACCACACATCCACCAGTGCACCTCTCACACCCGCCCTTGTGCCTGTAATCACCGCCCCGCCCGTGCACCCCCAACATGCCCCAGTGATCACAGTGTCCCAAACCCAACCCACCTCCCACCAGTGCACCTCTCACACCCGCCCTTGTGCCTGTAATCACCGCCCACCAGTGCACCCCTGTAACTGCCCCAGTGATCACCCCATCCCAAAACCACCCCCGGCCAGTGAACCCCCCCCCACTCACCCCAGTGATCACAGCGCCCCCAGCCAGTGCACCCCCCAGTGATCACAGCGCCTCCCACCAATGCACCCCCATAACTGCTCCAGTGATTACCTTGCCCCAAGCCCACACCTTGCTTGTGCACCCCCATATCCACCCCATTACACCCCTGTGATCACCCCACCTCCCTGCCCCATCTCCTGGCTCCCCTCTGAGCAATGCATCCCCCCAGGGGCTGCTGCCTTCTCCCTTCCCATCCCTCTGCCTGGAGCTGGACCCTTGCCTCAGGCCTGCCCTAGAACCACGGGAACAGACCCAGTGCCCCATGGGACATGGGGTTCCAGGGACCCCATTGCCTTGCGGGTCATACTACATCTCCCATGATACACCACAGAGACAAGCCCCCTTCAGAATGGGCTATGTAGTACAACAGACAAACCAGGCCAGCTAAACAATTCCCATCAGGCCCCAGGGCCTCCCAGGATGCACCACCTCCTCAATCCACATGCATCATGGGAGATGGAGTCCAGCCAGGGAACCTGAGCTGGTCCCACAGGCACGGGGGGGGGGGGCGCAGCACATGGAGACAGGGATACATTATGGGGGATGTAGTTCCACCCTCCAGCTCCCCTGGCACCTGACCCACCATGGGAGATAGAGTCTGGCCTGGGAACCCAGCCTAGGACACACCATGGTGCATGATGGGATACACAGTCCTGACCGAAGCCAACGACAGCTCCCACAATGCACTGTGGCAGTCCCCAGATGCACCCCAGGGATCCGGCCGCAGACGGGGAAGAACCAGACAAAGGGGGTGAATTTAAATAAATTCATTTTGCCTTTAATCTGCGGCGGCCTCGAGCTGCAGCTCGCTGGGGATGGAACAATAAACCGGGACGAAGAGGGGAGACTAAAACAGTCGTCAAACCGGAAGGCGGGGCCAGGTCTCCCCATGGATCCCACCGGCTCCACGCCGTGCCCCACTGGGGTGAGTCTGAGGCCAAGTCTCCGTGGGGGGTCCTGGCCCACCCCCACCTGGCTCACAGCGACAGCCCCAGCGGCGGGAGGCCCCCATTTAACCCTTGCCATCCAGGGGGTCAGCGTAGACTGTGACTCTGCTGGGAGCTGCAGGAGAGGGAGGACGGAAAACGGGGTTAGGGAGTCCCCGAGACTGGGGGAGGGACCCATGAGTCCAGGCTGGTTCCCCATGGTGCCCCCCCGCCACACCCCAGTGCAGGGGAGGAGACCCATGAAGGTGCTGAGGTGGAAGAGCGGCTCCAAGGGAAGAAGCCCTTGTGCGCGCAGCGGCAGGGGGGGCCTGTGGCACTGCCGGCCACTGGGCGTTCTGCACATGGCTGGGCCCGGCCCCACCCCACCCAGCCCTGCAGCCAGGGGGTCTTGGGACCCCTGCAGAACCGTGGGGCGCCAGGGACACCCTCACCTTGTCTGTGCAGCTCCCATATGTGATCCCATGCTGGGGAGACAAGAGGAGGGAGGTTAGACCAGGAGAGTCAAACCCAGGCGCCCCCCCAACACTAGGGCAGCCCCCCGCCTTGCCCTCAAACACACACTGAGAACACAGAGCGACCCACTTCAGCCCTCCCGTCCCACCCAGGGGTCGCTCTGTCACCACGCTGCCCCCAACTCAGTGGTTCTTGAAAGCCTAAAGGTAGATTGCTCCCCCCAGCCCCCGCTCTGCGGTGCCCCTCACTTCTGACCCGCAGCCCCTGCCAGCCCAGCCCAGCCCTCACCTTCCGTGTGATAGTCCCGCGCCTCCTCCCAGTCCTCGGGGCTCATGTGCTGCCAGCAGTCCCAGCTGTGCCCTGCGGCGGGCGCCGTTTGCTGCCCGGCGCCCGGTTCGTTGATGAAGGACAGCCCCCACTGGTTCTGGAAGATGGCCCCCAGCTGCGGCTCGGCCGGCAGTGCCGGGGAGCCGTTGGGCAGCGGGCCGGCGGTGCGCAGGGCGGAGGCCGGCACCCGGGCCGGCTGGTGCTCCAGGTTCTCCTTCAGCTTGCTGGCGTAGCTGATCTTGGGAGGGTTGCGGGCCGGCTGCTGTCCACGGGAATGCCCGGCGCGGGCGGAACAGGGCCATCGCTCGGCGCCGTTTCTGGCATCCTGTGGGGCTGGGCCGGCGTGCTCCGGGCTCCGGGGGCTCAGTGCAGGGCGCCGGCGGGGTAGCCCAGCCCCTCGCCCCCTCCCGGGCCGTGCCCATCTGGTGCTGGGCCCCACTCCTTGGCCCCGGGGCAGTAGCTCGGCGGTGGGCGGTGGGGAAGGGCCGGGGGTGGGGGTGGTACGGTGGGGTAAAGCGGTGGGGGGGCGGGCGGCCTGCCTCGCGCTCTGACAGCTGCAGCTTGCGGATGTTGAGGGTGTTGGAGGGCTCAGCGGGGCACCTCTCTCCGCAGCCTCTCGGGCCGTTGGCGTTGGCCCTCCAGGTGCTGCGGGAGCAGACGGGGGGTGAGCAGGAACGCCATGGGGTAGGACGGGGTGAGTCAGGACTCCTGCGGTTCCCCCACTGTTGAGAGAAGCACCCCCGGCCTCCGGCCCCTCTTCCACCAGAACCCAGCACCCCGCGGCACTGCCCAGCCTGCGATTGCGCCCACCTCGCCCACCGAGCAGGAGAGGGCATGGGGGGGGGGGAGCCCTGCCTCCTGCCCATCCCTTCCCCCCACCCATCCCTGCTCGCCCCATCCTCGGGCTCCTGCCCATCTCCCCACCCCCGGGCTCCCCTGCTGGTCCCTCCCCCTTCCCCCGCGCAGGCTCTCCCCTGCCCACACGCCCCCTGCCTGTCCCCTTGGGCTCCCCTGCTGCCCCCACCCTCCCCCGCGCTACTGCCTGCCTCCCGTCTCCAGGGCTTTCCTGTTACATCCTCCCCCTTCCCCCCGGCTCCCAGTGCCATCTCCCTCCCCACCCCACTGCTATCCTTGCCCCAAGCTCCCTGCATCAACCCCTGCTGTCCATCCCCTCCTCGCGCCCCACTGCCTATCCCTCACCCACCAGCTCCCTGCATCCACCCCTGCCTGTCCCTCCCCCAGCCCCCACTGTCCTATACCCTCGCCCTCCAGCTCCCTGCACTCGTCCCTGCTGTCTCCCCTCCCCCCAGCCCCACTGCTATCCCTCACCCAGACTCCTGAATACCCCTGCTGTCCTCCCCCAGCCCACTCTATCCTCGCCTCCAAGCTCCCTGCAATCAGCCCCTGCCTTGTCCTCCTCCCCCGGCCCCATGCCACCCTCACACCCCCAGCTTCCCTGCATCACCCCCTGCCTGTCCTCCCCTCCGCCCGCCCCCACTGCTATCCCTCAGCCCCCAGCTCCCTGCAATCACCCCCTGCTGTTCCTCCCTCCCCCAGCCCACGCCTATTCCTCACCCCCCAGCTCCCTGCATCACCCCTGCCTGTCCCTCCCCTGCCCCCCACTGCTATCCTTGCCCCCCAGCTCCTGCATCCGCCCCTGCTGTCCGCTCCCCTCCCCTGGCCCCCACTGCATATCCCTCACCCCAAGCCTCCCTTGCATAAACCCTGCCTGTCCTCCCGCTCCCCGGCCCCCGACTGCTTGCCTCAACCCTCAGCTCACTGGCATCGCCCCTGCCTGTCCCTCCCATTCAACCCACAGCACCCCATGCATATCCTTGCCCCCCAGCTCCTGCCATACCGCCTGTCCTCCCTCCCCCGGGCCCATTGCTATCCTCACCAGCAGCTCCCGCATCGCCCCCTGCCTGTCCCTCCCTCACCCACCGGCCCCCACTGCCTATCCCTCACCCCCCAGCTCCCTGCATCGCCCCCTGCCTGTTCCTCCCCACCAGCTACCCACAGTGCCACCTGCCCAGCCCTCCCCTCCGCCACACCCCCAGCCCCGCCCTCACTGCGGCACAGCGCCCCTTGGCTCTGTGTTGGGTGCCTGGTCAGCCTGCTGGCAGGGGCAGGGTTACACCAGCCAAGGGGGCAGCTGGACCCCACCTGGGCAGGGAAAGGCAGGAAATCTGGGCACCGCCCCTCCCCAGCTGGTTGCCTGCGCCCAAATCTCTGTAACCACCATGTCCGCTTTAACAGATTGGCCTCACCTCACTGCACCCCCTGATATCCTGGATACTTCCACCTGCTGTACCCCCACCTCCTAGTACTGGGGTACCCCCTCCTCCAGGGAGCACCCCATTACTCCTGCTGAGATGGGCAAGGCCAGGGCACATGGGCACCCTATGAGGGGCCCCTTTCTTCCATAAGTACAGGGGAAACAGGTGGGGGGAACATGGGGGGCTCAGCAGGGAGAACGAGAGTGGATACAGGGAGAGGGAATGGGGGGTCTTGGTGGAGGATACAGGGAGGGGGCAGACGGGGTCCTTGGCGGTGGGGATATGGGCAGAAAGCTCACAGGGGCTCAGCAGGGGATACTGGCACAGGGATTATGGGGGGCTCGACGGTGAGGATCCAGGCAGGGGGCTCATGGGGGCTCAGCAGGGGAATAGGAGGGGCTTGGCAGAGAATTAGGGGGGGCTTGGCAGGGGATACTGGCACGGGGATTATGGGGGGCTCGACAGTGAGGATACAGGCAGGGGGCTCCTGGGGGCTGAACGGGGACACTGGCATGGGGATTATGGGGGGCTTAGCGGTGGGAATATGGGAAGGAGGCACACAGGGGAATATGTGGGGTTTGGCAGGGGATACAGGACAATGGGGGGTTCGGGGGGCTCCCTGAAGTTACCTGCTGGGATGTGGTTGGTGAGGTTGTGCAGCTGCCCCTCCAGCCCCTCAGGTCGGCACTTCTCCTTCTTCAGCCCCAGCAGCTGCGGCTCTGGCTCGGGGTCGCGGTTCTCATCTACACCCAGCTCCTCCTTCTGCATGGCCCTCGCCCCACGCACCTGCACTGCCCCACGGGACCCCTGCCCCACGGCGCCTCAGACACCAACACCGCTCCCTCCCTACTACCTCTCTTGGGGAGCGTAATACAACCCTGCCCCCCCGTGCACCCCAGACAGCTCCGGACACAGCCCCCGCCTCCCTATATACCCGACCTCCCCAGCACAGCCCCCTAGCCCTGTGCTCCCCAGCCACCCCAGCCCCCTACTCACAAGGGCCCCTAACCCTAGGGGCCACAAAACCACATTTCCAGGGGCCCATAACACCAGGGGCCCCAAAACCCTATT
>NC_133772.1:984875-986798 GCF_003597395.2 Chelonoidis abingdonii
CCCCGCCCACCCCCTCCCGCTCCGGGCACTGCCGCCTCCTCCTCGGGCCACCGCCCCACCACCTGCCTCTTCCTCGGGCCACCGCCTGCCCCGGGCACTGCCACACCGCTCACCTCCTCCTCGGGCCACTGTCTATCTCCTCGGGGCCACACCCACCCCCTCCTCATCCTCGGGCCACCGCCCCACCACCCGCCTCTTCCTCAGGCCACCGCCTGCCCCGGGCACTGCCACACCGCCCACCTCCTCCTTGGGCCACCATCCGTCACCTGCTCGGGCCCCTGCCCGCCCCGGGCACCGCCGCCCGCCCCGGGGCACTACCACAACGCCCGTCTCCTCCTCGGGCCAGCATCCGTCTCCTTCTCGGGCCACCACCCGCCCTGGGGCACTGCCACACCGCCCACCTCCTCCTCGGGCCACTGTCCGTCTCCTCCTCAGGGCCCTGCGCACCCCCTCCCGCTCCAGGCACTGTCGCCTCCTCCTCGGGCCACCGCCCTACCACCTGCCTCTTCCTCGGGCCACCGCCTACCCTGGGCACTGCCACACCATCCATCTCCGCCTCGGGCCACCGCCCGCCCCGGGGCACTGCCACACCGCCCGCCTCCTCCTTGGGCCACCATCCATCTCCTTCTCGGGGCACCGCCCGCCCCAGGGCACTGCCACACCGCCCGCCTCCTCCTCGGGCCACCGCCCGTCCCAGGGCACTGCCACACCGTCCGTCGCCTCCTTGGGCCGGGCCACCGCCCGCCCCGGGCACCGCCCGCCTCCTTGGGCCACCGCCCATACCAGGCACCGCCAATCTCCTCGGGCCACCAGCCACTCTGGGGCACCGCCGCACCGCCTTTCTCGTCCTTGGGTGCCCGCTCACCTGGGGCACCGCCGCCTTGTCCGTCTCCTGCTCTGGCCACCACCCACCGCGGGCACCGCCGCGTCGTCCGCCTCTTCTTCGGGTGCCCGCTCACCCTAGGGCTTCCACCTCCTCCTCGGGCGCTCGCTTGCCCGGGGGCACTGCCACAGTGTCCGCTTCCTCCTTGGGCAACCAGGCGGCGCCCGCCGGCACCTACCCCTGACTGCTCGCCCTGGGGCACTCCCACAGAGTCCGCCTCCATCTCGGGCACCTGCTCGCCCCAGGGCACCACCGTAGTGTCCGCCGCCTCCTCCTTGGGCCACTGCTCGCCCTGGGGCACTGCCGCTGTGTCTGCCGTCTCCTCGGGCGCCTGCTTGCCCAGGGCACAGCCGCATTGTCTGTCTCCTCCTCGGGCCACTGCCCACCGCGGGCACCGCTGCGGCATCCACCTCTTCCTCGGGTGCCTGCTCACCCTGGGGCACCGCTGCAGCGTCCGCCTCCTCCTCGGGCACCCGCTCACCCCGGGGCACCACTGCAGCGTCCACCTCCTCCTCGGGCACCCGCTTACCCCAGGGCACCACTGCAGTGTCCGCCACCTCCTCCTTGGCCACTGCTCACCCCGGGGCACTGCCGCAGTGTCTGCCGTCTCCTCCTTGGGCACCCGCTCACCCAGGGCACCACCGCGTTGTCTGTCTCCTCCTCGGGCCACCGCCCACCGCGGGCACCGCCGCGGCGTCCACCTCTTCTTCGGGTGCCTGCTCACCCCGGGGCACCGCTGCAGCATCCGCCTCCTCCTCGGGCGCCCGCTCGTCCCAGGGCGCCACCGCAGTGTCCGCCACCTCCTCCTCAGGCCACCGTTTGCCCCGGGGCACTGCTGCAGTGTCTGCCGTCTCCTCCTTGGGCGACTGCTCACCCCTGGGCAGTGCCACAGTGTCCGTCGCCTCCTCCTTGGGCGACCACTCACCTCTGGGAACTGCCACAGTGTCCGCCTCCTCCTTGGGCGACTGGGCGGTGCCCGCCAGCATCTGCCCCACCCCTTCGCCCCGGGTACTGCCATAGGGTCCACCTCCTCAGGCCAC
>NC_133772.1:989171-991871 GCF_003597395.2 Chelonoidis abingdonii
CCGCCCACCGCGGGCACCGCCGCGGCGTCCACCTCTTCTTCGGGTGCCTGCTCACCCCGGGGCACCGCTGCAGCATCCGCCTCCTCCTCGGGCGCCCGCTCGGCCCGGGGCACCGCCACGGTGTCCGCCTCCTCGGGCAACCCGGGGCTGCCCGCCGGCGCCTACCTCTGACCACTTGCCCCAGGACACTGCCACAGAGTCCGCCTCCTCCTCGGGCGCCCGCTTGTCCCAGGGCGCCACCGCAGTGTCCGCCACCTCCTCCTCAGGCCACCGTTTGCCCCGGGGCACTGCTGCAGTGTCTGCCGTCTCCTCCTTGGGCGACTGCTCACCCCTGGGCAGTGCCACAGTGTCCGTCGCCTCCTCCTTGGGCGACCACTCACCTCTGGGAACTGCCACAGTGTCCGCCTCCTCCTTGGGCGACTGGGCGGTGCCCGCCAGCATCTGCCCCACCCGCTCGCCCCGGGTACTGCCATAGGGTCCACCTCCTCAGGCCACCAGGCGGTGCCCAGCAGTGCCCCCGACCGCTCGCCCCAGGGCACTGCCGCAGTGTCCGCCTCCTCTTCAAGCGAACGAGTGGTGCCCTCTCGCACCTGCCCCTCAACTGCTCACTCCGGGGCACTGCCGTAGTGTCCGCCTCCTCCTCGGGCAACCGGGCTGTGCCTTCTGGCACCTGCCCCCTACTGCTCACTCCGGGGCACTGCCGTATTTTCTGTCTCCTCCTCGGGTGATCAGGCTGTGCCTTCTGGCACCTGCCCCCGACTGCTCAGCCTGGGGCACTGCCGTATTTTCTGCCTCCTCCTTGGGTGACCGGGCGGTGCTCACTGGTGTCTGCCCCTAATTGGTCGCCCAGGACAGCACTGTGTTGGCATCTGTCTTCTCCTTGGCTGACCAGGGTGGTATCACATTGGCACCTGTCCCTGACTGGTTGCCCAAAACAGTGCTGTTTTGGCATCTCTTACCTCATTGGTCAATTGTGCAGTACTACATTGACATCTGGTCCCTGATTGGTCGCCCAGGACTGCAGTGTGTTGGCATCTGTCCTCTCATTGGCTGACCAGGGCAGTACCATGTTAGTATCTGTCACGGATTGTTCTGTGTTAGCCTCTGCCCTCTAATTGGTTAACTGATTTGCTCCATATTATTGTCTGTCCCCTGACTGCTCACCCAGGATGACATTGGCTTCGTGTCACTCCTCCCATTGATCAATTGACATCTCCCCTGATTGGTTGCTCAAGATGGTGGTTGTGGTACCATGATGGCATCTGTCCCTTGACTGGCCCAGGATGCCACTGGGTTGGTATCTGTTACTTCAGTAACTATGTGGGATATCTTGGTGTTGTGGTCCATCTCCTCAGTAGGTGCCTGGAACAGTTCTGCACTGGTGTGTCTTCCCTATGTCAGTGTTTCTTCCTGTCTTGAGCACTTGGAACCGCGTTCAACTGACAATGGCAACTCTACATTGGCCTCTGTCCTGATTGGTCACCCAGAATGGCAGTGTGTTAGCACCTGTCCTCTTATTGGGCCATCAGGGCAGAACCACATCTATTCCCTACTTGGTCGCCCAGGATAGCACTATGTTTAGCCTCTGTCCTCTCACTGGGCAACACAGATGATACCACATTGGCATCTGCCCCTGACTGGTCACTGAAGATGGTGGTGGGTGGGCCGGCATCTCTCCCCTCGCTGGATGTGGGAGCTGCTGACAGCAGCTGGCTGGCATCTCTCCTTGCTGGGCAGAGCCATTGACACCCAGTTGGCATCTATTTCCTCAATGGGCAGGGAAGCTATTGGTAGTGCCGCTGGGCTGACATCTCTACCCTGACTGGGCAGAGCCATAATGTCCTGTTGGTGTCTCCCCCATGACTGGACACAGGAGATGTTGGCGGTGCCGGGCAGTATCTCTTCCCTCAGCAGCGCTGGGATTGGCACCATCTCTCCCTTCAGTGTCTATCCTCTGGGTCTCTCTCCCTCAGGCCGACATCTCTCTGCCCCGGGCTAGGCCAGCATCCCTCTGTCCCAGGCCAGGCCAGCATCTATCTCTGCCCTGGGCTGATGACTCTCTCCCCTGGGCCAAGCCAGGCCCGCGTCTCTCTGACCCCAGGCCAGCATCTCTCTCCCCGTGGCTGGGCCGGCGTCTCTCTCCCACGGGCTGGGCCGGGCCGGCGTCTCTCTCTCCCCGAGGCCGGCGTCTGTCTCCGCTGGGCCGGGCCGGGTCGGCGTCTCTCTGTCCCCCAGGCTGGCGTCTCTCTCCCTGGGCTGGGCCGGGTCGGGTCGGCATCTCTCTGTCCCCGAGGCCGGCGTCTGTCTCCCCGGGGCCGGGTCAGGTCGGCATCTCTCTGTCCCCCAGGCTGGCGTCTCTCTCCCTGGGCTGGGCCGGGCTGGCGTCTCTCTCCCTGGGCCGGGCCGGGCCGGCGTCTCTCTACCCCGAGGCCGGCGTCTGTCTCCCCCGGGCTGGGCCGGGCCGGTGTCTGTCTCCCTGGGCCGGGTCGGGTCGGGTCGGCGTCTGTCTGTCCCCGAGGCCGGCGTCTGTCTCCCCCGGGCTGGGCCGGGCCGGCGTCTGTCTCCCTGGGCCGGGTCGGGTCGGGTCGGCGTCTGTCTGTCCCCGAGGCCGGCGTCTGTCTCCCTGGGCCGGGTCGGGTCGGGTCGGCGTCTCTCTGTCCCCCAGGCCGGCGTCTGTCTCCCTGGGCCGGGTCGGGTCGG
>NC_133772.1:994457-1011409 GCF_003597395.2 Chelonoidis abingdonii
ATGGGCAGGGGATGGGAGTGAGGGTCAAAGGGCAGAGATCTCCTAGGGCTAGGGGTCAGCCCCTGACCAGAGGGGCCGATTCTGCGGCGGAGGGGTGTACACCCAGGTAAGGCTGTGTTTACATTTTCAAGCGCCCAGCAGCACAGCTGCACTGACAGCCGCGCGGCTGTGGGAGTGCACGTGAGGTCACGTTACGCCGCCGACGTAATAAAAGCAGCTCAACAGGCAGCCGTACCGGTGTCAGGGGCAAGTGTCTCCCACCGATGTAGCACTGGACACACAAGCGTTTACGCTGACAAAACTTACGTCGCTCGGGGGGGGGGGTGTCTTTTCACACCCTTGAGCGACATAGGCTGTGTCTACACTAGCACTTAACTGGGGTCAGGGGCAAATGTCACGTGAGCCAAGCTGCACACAGGGAACGTAAGTGGGGAGTGGGGTCCGGATAATGGGGAGAGGATCTTGATTCATCCCCTTCCACTTTTCTTGTCCCTCTCTGGTGCAGGTGGAGATGTCGGCCGAGGCTACGACAGCCCCGCTCCCAGCCCCTGAGGCCTGCGCCCCTGTGGTGCCCACACAGCACCAGCCTACAGGGGGAGCGGTGGGTGTGACCTTTGACCTAAAGCCCTTGAATCCCAGCAGCAAGTATGTGAAGTTGAACGTGGGGGGGTCCCTGCACTACACCACGGTGCAGACCCTCACCAAGCAGGATACCATGCTCAAGGCCATGTTCAGCGGGAGAATGGAAGTGCTCACTGACAGCGAAGGTACCTGCCCTGCTCTCTGCAGCACCCCTGACGGGAGAGGCCGAGGCTGCAGTAGCCGGGAGCTCCCTCCATACCCAGGGCCCCAGCCCTACTCCCCACCGCACCCTCTGCTGGGAGAGACCCTACATCCTTTTGTCTCTTTCCCTCTTCAGGCTGGATCCTGATCGACCGCAGTGGGCGTCACTTCGGCACCATCCTCAACTACTTGCGGGATGGCTCTGTCTCGCTCCCTGAGTCGCAGCGGGAGCTGGAGGAGGTGCTGTCCGAGGCACGGTACTACCTCATCCAGGGCCTGGTGGAGGACTGCCAGCTCGCTCTGCAGGTGGGGACCCGGTGGGGGCGGCGTCACTGAGGGCTCTGGGATTCTCCTGTTGTGGGCGTAGGGACACCTGGGGGCAGGGCTATGCCATGAGGATGTGGTCACTAGGGGAGTCATGGTAACAGGAGGCTGCAGTGACCGTACTGATCTCTCTTCGTCCTAGCAAAAGAGCGATGCCTATGACCCTCTGTGTCTCATTCCCATGGTGACATCTCCCAAGGAGGAGCAGCAGATCATCTCCAGCTGCTCTAAGGTGAGACAAGTGGGCAGGTCTCCCCTTGTTGACCTTTCCAGCCCCCCGAGGATCACCCTCTGAGCTGACACCTCCCAGCCTTCTCCCTCCCCTTTGGCACGAAGTTACGCTGAGCGACCTGTACGAATCCAGCCTCATTTCCTGTCTCTCGGTTTTTTTCCAGCCAGTGGTGAAATTGTTGCATAACAGAAGTAACAACAAGTATTCGTATACCAGGTAATCCAACACTCCTGACCCTCTCCCTGCAGCGCCCCCTGCTGGGAGAGGCTGGGGCTGGAGAAGTGAGCTCCCCCCCCCAGCCTGTGCCCCTCCCCCTCCCCACAGCGCCCTCTGCTGGGAGAGGTGGGGGCTGGAACCGTTGGGAGCTCCCCCCCAGCCAGTGCCTTTTCCCCTCCCCAGATCACCCCCTCCTGAGAGAGGCCGGGGCTGGAGAAGAAGTGAACTCCCCCCAGCCCGTGTCCCTCCCCCTCCTCACAACGCTCCCTGGGCTGGAGTAGAAGTGAGCTCCCCCCAGCCTGTGCCCCACTCCCACCCCAGATCACCCCCTCCTGGGAGAGGCTGGGGGTGAAGTAGCCAGAAGCTCCCCTAGAGCCAGTGCTCCTGGCCCACTGCCCAGACCACCCCCTGCTGGGCTGGAGGAGCTGGGAGCCCTCCCCACCCACGAGATCTCTTCTCTGCAGTAACTCGGACGATAACCTGCTGAAGAACATTGAGCTGTTTGACAAGCTGGCGCTGCGCTTCAATGGGCGGGTCCTCTTCATCAAGGACGTGCTCGGGGACGAGATCTGCTGCTGGTCCTTCTATGGGCAGGGCCGCAAAATCGCTGAGGTCTGCTGCACCTCCATTGTCTATGCCACCGAGAAGAAGCAGACCAAGGTACCCCAGGCCCTCGCACTTAGTACATTCCATGAGAAAATTGCCCCGCAGCACATTGGTCTATTCCAAGGATATACGTGAATCTCCCTTACAATGTTAGCACATGGTTCTGAGGCAGTGTGGGTCGCCCCCCTCTATCTGCGGTCACATGGACTCTTGGTATGATCCAGCACCCCTTGTCACCTTCACATTTGCTGTGATCCAATGCTTTCAGAGCAGTACCCTCTTTTCCAGTCATATGCACACTATGATATGGTCCAACATCATGTGGGTACCCCCCTGCATCATACTCTCACTTGGTATGGTCCTAGGCCGTGTGAGTGGTGCCCTCTCCCTGGTCACATGGGCACTTGGTATGGTCCAATGCCACCAGCTGGTTCCCCCCATTTGTGTTTTTTCTTGGTATGTTCCATGGGTAGTCCACTATACTTGGTATATTCCAAGACAACATGTGAGTTTTTTTTCTCCCTCCTCCCCACCTCCATGCTTGGTAGCTTCCAAGGCTGAATGGGCACTTGCTGGTGGGATTCTTTGAAGCTGTGGGGGGCGTGGCTTATAAAGCAGCCCCGCCCCTAGGCCCAGCTTGATCTCTGACCCCCACAGGTGGAGTTCCCCGAGGCCCGGATCTTCGAGGAGACCCTGAACATTCTGATCTACGAGACCCCGCGGGTCCCTGACAAGGCGCTCCTGGAAGCGACGGGTGGGGCAGCCGGAGGAGGGGGTGGCCCGCACCGGGCTGACGAGGAGGATGGGCGGGAACACCGGGTCCGGCGCATCCATGTCCGGCGCCACATCATGCACGATGAGCGCCCCCACGGCCACCAAGCCGTCTTCAAGGACTGAGCCTGTGCCGCCCCCACGGCCCCGCTCAGGTGCCAAACGGCAGGGGTGGGGCTCCCCTTCCCTCTGCCACACCCCTGCTGCCTCTCTGACCTTTCTGGGGTCTCGCTTGACCCCTCTTTGCTCTTTGGGAGCTCTCTGCCTTGTGGCCTCTGACCTTTGACCCCTTTCTTCTCAGATTTGACTCCCCTGCAGTAGAGACCTGCGTAACCCCCTGGACTGCACAGGGGAGAGGGACATGGGAGGCGGCTCCTGGGAGACCCCTCCTGCTTCTTAATTAATCACCTTGGGACCAACACCCATGTTTAACCAGCCTAATTCCTTTGCTTTTGTGGGTGTGTGGAATGCCTGGTCTGTCCCCCATCCCACTCCATCCTGGATAGACACCTGTGACTCTAACCCAGCCCGGCACTGCAGGTCAGGCCGGGATCAGTCACCCACTGCCCCCAGGGGCCGGGAGACAGCAGGGAGGCCAGTGCTGGCTTATTATGTGCTATGGGAGGGCTGGCTGAGTGGGGAGCTGCCAGCTAATCCAGCCCCAGCCTCTCCCGGCGGGGAGCGCTGTGGGGTGGGGGGAGCTCCTGGCTGCTCCAGCTCAGCCTTGCCCAGCAGGGGCACTCTGGGAGTTCTGGCAGTGGGAGTTTTGCTGCCTCTCCCACCCTCCCTTCCTTCTGGGGGTGTGGGAGTGACCCCCACTTACCAGCCTCAAAACTCTCCTTTCCTTGTTACACTCATGGTATGTTCCAACCCTCCAGATTTCACACCCCTTTTCTACAAATGACATGGCATGACCCTAACCTTCCTCCTCCGCCCCCCTGCTGTCCTTTCCCACATACATGGAGTTTACCTTTTCCCCCCAAAATACACGATGTTGATGTTTCTTACCAGCATCGGTTAAAACACATGGTACATGCCAACCTACTGGGCCCACTATGCTTCCCCACAAAATACAATGGAACGCACCACTCTTCTCTTCCCTGGCCAAATACAGTGGAATGCTCTACTCCCCTTCCAGCCTCCCAATAAAATGGGAGGTACCAATTCCCCCCAATAAAATTTTACTCAATCACCCAATCTAAATTGGTACTTTCCAATCTCCTCCCCCTACAAACTACAATGGGATATTCCAACCTGCCTCAAATAATACAATGGGGTGTTCCAAGTCCCACCCCTCAAAATAAAATGGGATGTTCCAGTCTCCCTATTAAATGAGATGTTCCAATTCCCTTCTCTTATAAAATATAATGGGATGCTTCAGCCTGCCCCAAGAAAATGGGCTGTTCCAAACCTCACACCCCCATAAAAATACAATGGGATGCTCCAACCCCCTCTCAAATAAATTGGCATGGTCCAAACCTCACCCCCCTCACAGAAAAGGCAAAGGGGGAGAGGCGGGGGCCCCATTCCCCCCCAGGTACTGCCCCTCACTTCCTGTTGTTGTCGTGTTTGTATAATTTATTTTAACGGGGTTTTTGCTTTTCTATTAAATTATTGTAATAAAGATTCCTGGGAAACGTTGTCTCGTGGCCCAGCCCCACCACCACCGGGGGGGCCCTAGGGCCATCTGGGACTTGTGCCCCATAGAGGGGAGGGGCCCTGGGTCCTGTCCCCCGCCCCCTGCACCGGTCCTTGCCCTGGGGTCGGCTGGGAACTAGCACCCCATAGACGGGAGGGGCCCCGGGTCCTGTCCCCCGCCCCCTGCACCGGTCCTTGCCCTGGGGTCGGCTGGGAACCGCACCCCATAGAGGGGAGGGGCCCCGGGTCCTGTCCCCCGCCCCCTGTACCACTCCTTGCCCTGGGGTCGGCTGGGAACCGGCGCCCCATAGAGGGGAGGGGCCCCGGGTCCTGTCCCCCGCCCCCTGCACCGGTCCTTGCCCTGGGGTCGGCTGGGAACCGCACCCCATAGAGGGGAGGGGCCCCGGGTCCTGTCCCCCGCCCCCTGTACCACTCCTTGCCCTGGGGTCGGCTGGGAACCGGCGCCCCATAGAGGGGAGGGGCCCCGGGTCCTGTCCCCCGCCCCCTGCACCGGTCCTTGCCCTGGGGTCGGCTGGGAACCGCACCCCATAGAGGGGAGGGGCCCCGGGTCCTGTCCCCCGCCCCCTGTACCACTCCTTGCCCTGGGGTCGGCTGGGAACCGGCGCCCCATAGAGGGGAGGGGCCCCGGGTCCTGTCCCCCGCCCCCTGCACCGGTCCTTGCCCTGGGGTCGGCTGGGAACCGCACCCCATAGAGGGGAGGGGCCCCGGGTCCTGTCCCCCGCCCCCTGTACCACTCCTTGCCCTGGGGTCGGCTGGGAACCGGCGCCCCATAGAGGGGAGGGGCCCCGGGTCCTGTCCCCCGCCCCCTGCACCGGTCCTTGCCCTGGGGTCGGCTGGGAACCGCACCCCATAGAGGGGAGGGGCCCCGGGTCCTGTCCCCCGCCCCCTGCACCGGTCCTTGCCCTGGGGTCGGCTGGGAACCAGCACCCCATAGAGGGAAGAGGCCTGGGTCCTATCCCCCACCCCCTGCACTGGTCCTTGCCCTGGAGTCGGCTGGGAACCGGCACCCCATAGAGGGGAGAGGCCCTGGGTCCTGTCCCCTGCACCAGTCCTTGCCCTGGGGTCAGCTGGGAACCAGCATCCCATAGAGGGGAGGGGCCCTGGCTCTTATCCCCCACCCCCTGCACCGGTCCTTGCCCTGGGGTCGGCTGGGAACCGGCACCCCATAGAGGGGAGGGGCCCTGGCTCCTATCCCCCACCCCCTGCACCAGTCCTTGCCCTGGGATTGGCTGGGAACCGGCACCCCATGGAGGGGAGAGGCCCCGGGTCCTGTCCCCCACCCCACAGGCCAGTCCCTGCCGTGAACCAGCCCATCCTGGGTGACGGGCCCCTGACCTGTCGAGGGGCAGATGGAATCTGGGCAGTACCCGGCGCGACGGCCCCAGCTCTGCAAAGCACTGACACGGCAGGTGCTGAAGGTTTTAATGAGGGGCTGGGGGCTTTGCAGATAGTTCAAGTCCAAGCAACGTGGGGCCAAGGAAGCCGTATGCAGCGGGGCAGGAGACTCGGGGCTCTGGGGCTGGATGGGAGCCGGCGCCCCCTAGAGGCAGTTCAGTGGGGCTGGTTCCAGCGCTGTCCATCTGTCCTGGGCCCTGACCCGCCAACAGCACCACGGCCCGGCCCAGGCCCTAGGGGCCAGGGGCAAAGATGTAATCCAGAGCCTGGCGCTCGGCCCCGGCCACGTTGGGGTGCCACAGATCCACGATGAACAGCACGAAGGGCCCGTCCTCGGGGGGACCTGCGAGAGACACTGGGCTCAGAGGTGCCCCTCACTCCCGACCTGCAGCCCCCTGGGCTCCTCCAGCTCTGCCGGTGCCCCTAACTCCCAACCTGCAGCCCCTGCTAGCCCAGCCCTGGGCTCCCCTCCCTGCCCAGCTCTGCCGGTGCCCCTCACTCCCGACCTGCAGCCCCCTGGGCTCCCCTAGCTCTGCCGGTGCCCCTCACTCCCGACCTGCAGGCCCCTGGGCTCCCCCAGCTCTGCCGGTGCCCCTCACTCCTGTCATTCTCTTACCATTATGCGCAGTCGTGTGCAGGAAGGAGTCATCCAGCAGGAGGCAGTGTCCCTCGGACCAGCACTGGGGCTCGCCCCCCACCACCAGCTCACAGCCTGGGGGCACCATCAGCCCTGCAGTGGGAGCAGGTTGATTGGTTGGGAAAAGCCCCGTGCCCCATTCCCCGCCCCCCAGCACCCTCAGAGGGAACAAGCCATCAGCCCCATTCCCCGCCCCCCAGCCCCTCCTAGAGGGTGCAGGTCCTGTGCCCCATTCCCCACCCTCCAGTGCCCTCGGAGGGGACAGACCCCCACCCCATTCCCTGGCGCCCCTGGAGGGACAGGCCCCTGCCCCATTCCCCGTCCCCTGGTGTCCCATGGAGAGAGAGGCCCCTGCTCCATTCCCCGGCACCCCCTAGAGGGTGCAGGCCCCATGTCCTGTTCCCTGCCCCCTGAGCCCCCAGAGGGGATGGGCCCCATTCCCCGCCCCCCAGCGCCCCTGGAAGGGACAGGCCCCATGCTCCATTCCTGTACCCAGGTGGCAGCGCAGGCGGATGTTGGTGGGCCCGTAGCGCCTGGGCAGGACGGTGCCCGGCTGCAGGACGCTGAAGCAGGCGTTGCCGAAGCGGTTGGCGCTGACAAAGGTGCGCAGGGTGGCCAGGGTGCGGTAGGTGCGGGGGCAGGCCCGGCAGTGCTGCAGCTGGCACACGCCCCGGCGGTAGAGGTAGAAGCGCTGGCAGGGCCCAGGTGTCCAGCCCCGGGAGGTGCCCCCAGCCACGCCCTGGTACTCCCGCAGGATGGCAGGGCAGGCGCATTCCAGCAGCTCAGCATCGTGCCGCTGGGCGTCCCGCGGGAAGCAGGGGGCCGAGGGCAGCTCGGGCAGGTGGAAGACGCGGGGGCTCTGGATGGCTGGGCGCTCGGGTCGCAGCTCCTCCCGCAGCGCCTTGTGCACCCGCCCCATGCCCGTCCATGAGTACCGCTGGGCGTAGGCCCGCAGGCTTCGGTGCAGCCGCCTGACCCCGGGAGGCAGGCTGGGGGCTGGGTGCCCCCCGCCCGGCAGCCCCCCCGGAGGCCCCGCTGGTGCCCGCTCGCTGCCCACCCGGTAGCAGTACCAGACGAAGAGCAGGGCCAGCCAGACCAGCAGTGCCAGCGCCGGCTCGGGGCCAGGGCGCCAAGGGGGGGTGGCCGGCAGCAGGGTGGAGAAAAAGCCGTCCAGCGCCCCGGGGCACGTCATCACCCCTCGCTGCCCCTACCCCGCTGCCCCTCCCTCGCCTCAGTGCCCCGTGCCCTCTCTGCCCCTTCCCCCTTCTCAGTGCCCCCTCCTCAGTGCCCCCTGCCCTCTCTGCCCCTCCCCCCTCCGTGTCCCCTCCCCCTTTCTCAGTGCCCCCTACCAATGGATTTTCCCTCTGTAAGATTCAAGGAGTTTGATCACAAGGATCTCAGGTAACCCAGGAGGGAAGCCTGGAAAGCCTGGGAAAGCATTTACTTCCTTGTAATGGGCTGCATCCCGTACGCGCCTGGCAGGACGGTGCCACCAGGGCAGCGAGGACGCCTAGACGCAGCGGCGAGAAGCCGGTATGGCGGCTGGGACGAAGCCTGCGCAGCCACAGAGGGCTGCAGGTCGGGAGTGAGTGGGCACCAGGCAGAGCTAAGGGGAGCCCAGGGGGGCTGCATGGTCGGGAGTGAGTGGGACACCGAGCAGAAGACACTAGGGGAAGCCAGAGGGGCTGTGGCAGCGCTGACTGGGGGGAGGCGTGGAGCGGAGGAGGACAGGACAGGGCTCAGACGAGCGGTAGCGGAAGCCCAGGCGTAGACTGAGCATAGAGGACAGGGCGAGAGGGACAGAGGAGACACCACACTGTGCGGCACAGCCGGGTAGGGTGAGACCCCACAGAGAGAGAGAGAGAGGAGAGGGCAGGCACACAGAGAGGTCCGATCTATGGAGAGGCTTACGTCACACACCGAAGATGAGCAGAGTGGCAGCGCGAGAGGACGAGCAGACTCAGCATCTGTTCAGACGGCAGACTATATGAGAGATAGGGACCGTGCCCCAATAGGAAGAGTCACAGCGATATACCTAAGGGAAGGCGGCATCCCAATGACCTGAGTGGTGACGACCAGGTAGCAGTGATGAGAGGCGGGATCAGGCCTACGGGGCAGGGTGTCGCACTAGGGGGACTCGCTGCGAGTCTGGGGTGGAGACTTGGGTTGTGATTGGCGCGCGTGAGCGCCTGAGGCAGAAATTATATATGTGAGCAGAGTAGGAGGCGCATCGATCAGCGATGCGCCCCATTCCGCAGAGCGCACACAGCTTGTGCTAAGTCAGCCCTAGAGTCCTCGAGTGCGCGTCCATAGAGTCACCGAGTCTGGCTGGGCGAGGCCCGCAGTCTTCGCAGCCCGCCCTGACCCGGGAGGCGCTAGGCTGGGGCGGCTGCCCCGCGCCGGCAGCTCCCCTCTGGTAGGCCGTCTTCCGCAGGTGCCCGCTCTGCTGCGCGCACAGCCGGTAGCAGAGCGCGAGACACTAGAGGAGGGACGAGCCAGGGAAGGCCGGCAGGCAGCCAGGCGGCCGTGCTTGCGGTGGCCATGGGAGAGAGCCGCCAAGGGGGTGGCCGAGGCAGCAGTGTGTGGAGAAAATAGCCGTGCCCAGAGTTAGGTCGCGCGCTCTCAGGCCGCACGTCATCAGCGCTCTACTCTTTTCGTCTGCCGCGCTGAGAAGCTCTAGCCCGACTGGCTGGCGCGTCCCTGTCTCCTGCAAGTTGGTTCGTGCCGCGTACACTAGCGACCGTTGCGCGCGTCTCAGATGCCCCTCGCGTGCAGTGTCATCAGCGCGTAGCCTTGTCTCTTATTAGCATTTGGGTCGCCATTTGCCCCCTCACGTTGTTCGTCCGGATCCCTCGCCTTACTCAAAGTGAGCGCGACTTACCCTCCTCCGGCACGACTTCTATACTGGGGCATTTCCGCGCTAGCATCGTTTTTCTGCCCCGAGGTGAGCCCACGCTCCGCGCTTCGGTGTCACCTGAAGGCTCCCGGTATGGTGGACTCGTTCCTTGTCCTCCCACATCTCTGACACCCATTCCCCCTGCCAGTGCCCCCTCCTCCCTCAGTGCCCCCTGCCTCTCTTGTCCGCGCTCTCTGCGGCTCAGCGCCCCTCCCCCGCCGCCGATGGATGCGCTGCCGCTGCTGTTGGACCCGCCTCGGCTCCGGCGTCATTCCGCCCCCGCTCCTCCCCGCACGAGTGACGCAGGCAGCTGGAGTCGCCCCCCCGCAGCTCTTAAACCCCCCCGAAGAGTCCCCCCCCTCTATGGAGGTTTTGGGGCATCGACGGGCCGCGGTGACCCATCCTGCGCCGCTGCACCGCCCCGAACAGCTGGAGTTGGGAGCTGGTCTGGGGGTCATGGTGAGGCGGGGGGGGGACACGTGGGCTTCCGGGCCCAGCACAGCCCCGGAGGCTCGGACGGGGTCTTGCCCAGGGGGCTCAACCAGGGGTCCCCCACAGCGCCCCGCGGCCGGGCTCAAGACAGGTCTCTCCCGGGAGGGCTCGACAGGGGTCCCCCACTGGGATCAAGCCGGGGTCGCCCGGGGGCTTCGGACCAGGTCCCCAACTGGGCTCGGACCAGTGGTCCCCAGCTGGGATCAGAACCGTGGGGTTTTCGGGGCCTGGATGGGGTCCCCCCCAGCTGGCTTGGACCGGGGGTCCTTTCCGGGGGCCGGAAGCCAGGGGACCGAGGCAGGCTCGGCGGTGGAAGACGCGGGCGTTCTGGTGGTGTGCTGGGTCGCAGCTACCTCCGCGACGCCTTGTGCCACCGGCCCTATGCCGTCCATGGTACGCTGGGCATAGCCCGGCCAGCTTCTGGTTGGCAGCCGCCTGACCGGGAGCAGGCTGGGGCTGGGGCCCCGCCGGCAGCCCCCGGACCCCGCTGGTGCCCGCTCGCTGCCCACGTAGCTATACAGACGAAGGCGGGCAGCCAGCACCACAGTGCCAGGCGGGATCGGCAGGCGCAAGGGGGTGGCCGCAGCAGGTGGATAAAACCGTTCCGCGCCTCGGGGCACGTCATCACCCTCGCTCCCTAACCCCGTGCCCTCCCTCGCTCAGTGGCCCCGTGCCTCTCTGCCCCTTCCCCCTTTTCAGTCCCTCTCAGTGCCCCTGCCCTCTTCGGCCCCTCCCCCCTCCGTGTCCCTCCCCTTTTCAGTGCCTACCTCTCTGCCCCTCCCCGTTTGCCCCTGCCCCTCCCATCTCAGTTTGCCGACCTGCCTCTCTGAACCGTCCCGTGCTCAGTTGCCCCCTCCCCTCCTCGGTGCCCCCTGCCCTCTCTGCCCTCCCCGCTCAGCGCCGTCCCCGCTGAGCGCCGCAGAGATTTGCTGCCGCTGCTGGTGGACCGCTCGCTCGCGAATCTCCCCCGCCCCCCACGGCAGTGAGCAGCAGCGGAGGTCGCCCCCCCCGCCCTAAACCCCGAAGAGTCCCCCGCTCTGGAGGTTGGGCTGACAGCCAGCGTGACCATCCTGCGCCCCCCGCCCGAGAACAGCTGGGGTTGGCCTGGTCGGGGGTCAGGAACGTGCCGGGCTCCGGGCCGCACGCCCCCGGGGGGCTCGGACTGGAGGTCTCTCAGGGGGGCTCAACCAGGGTCCCCCACTAGGCTCAGACAGGGGTCTCTCCGGAGGCTCTGAAGGGTCCCGCTGATCAGACGGGTGCTCGGGGGCTCGACAGGGCCCCCCACTGGGCTCGAGACCAGGTCCCCCGCTGGACAGACGGGTCTTTCCTGGGGGGCCTGGATGGGAGTCCCAGCTGGGCTTGGACCGGGTAAGATCCAGAGGGTCTGGGTCTTGGGGTTCCCTGGGCAAGGTTTTGGGGGGACCAGAGTGTACCAGGCACTGGAATTCCTGGTTGGTGGCAGCACTACAGGTTCTAAGCTGGTAATCGAGCTTAGAGGAATTCATGCTGGTACCCCATCTTTTGGACGCTAGGGTTCAGAGTGGGGAATTATACCATGACAGGCAAGGACCGGGGTCTCTCCCGGGGGGGCTCGGACCCGGGTCTCTCCCAGGGGGGCTCGGACCAGGGTCTCTCCCAGCAGGGCTCGGACCGGGGTCTCTCCTGGGGGGCACGGTCCATTCCAGATGTTCCCTGCCCCATTGGGGGTCTGTAACATCTCACACTGGGCCAGACAGCACCTGCAAAGCAGGACCCAGGGTCCTGTTCCCATTGGTAACTATCCAGCCATCCGTTCATCGCCCACCCAGACATATGCGGTGTGAACACAGACCCCTCACAGGGACTCTCGCACCCCAAGTCACGGGTGTGAAGTGTCAGTGATGACCTGCCTCGTAGCTCCGCTGCGAATGGCACAGTTCTCAGCGTCACGCAGGAACAGCGAACGCAGACCAGCAGGCCAGTCATCACTGATGGGGGCTGTTGGTGGACGGGCGGTACTGTGCTGGTCCGTACTGAAGCAATGACTAGCTTCATGGAGATTCATACATCCGTGCCCTCCAGCATGGCACTGGCAGAGATTTGCCCCACCAAAGTTCCCTTCAGTTTGCTGTCCTCAATAATTAATAAATTACATTCTTAATTTTGCTAATAACTATTCCTAAGAGAAGCCCCACTTGCAGGATCAGCTAATAACACATAATGCCTAATAATCTCCCAGTAATTACTGACAATACTGGCACGGCGTCCAGTCATAATGCACTAAGGAAACTGACGCACATAACAGATTGTGACCTGTATCTGCAGGAGACAACGAACCTGAAAACTGAATAAGTATTGGCACGTAAACAAGGCAGCCTCCCAGAATATTGTGACAGAATTGAGAACTACAGTGAGATTTAACGTAACAAACAAGAGTTCCCTAAATATGACCTAATGCAGGAGATTCAGTCGCGGAATGATTTCATCCCAACCAATCAGAAAAATAACCCTAATTAATACCCTAATTCCGAAGCTAATTGTGCTAATAAGTAATAGGACGTATATTAAGATCGCCAATGAATGTTAACAAGCTCACAAAGAAATCTACATGAAGGCTTTCAAATGCAAAATGGATTCAGTTTGCTCATGGACCCGTTGCTTTGGCAGACGATGGTCCAATGGGATCCAATGCCTGGACCGTGGACAGAGCCAGACGCCGTCATCCTGGAAATCAGGGATCGGCTGTTAACAGGGTGGGGACAAAGTGACCAAGGGCTCAGGTTGGCTGGTTCTTCTCAAAGACGTGCTCAGGAATTCTTAGGGGGGAGGCCTCTCCCAGCCTGGGGCCCCCAGACCAGTCTAGGTTTTCCAAAGGGCCCTGCCCCTCCATTCGGAATTTGTTAGGGGGCCAGAAATTAACGAAGGCTGAGAAGCACTGCTGCAAGAGAAACCCGAGACTATCCTGGATAACGGACAAGTCTCCCCATTGGAAAAACGGGATAACGGCATCCACTTCCATTACACCACGCTCTGCGACCTGCGCAGGAAAAGGGCTTGGTAAAAACTGGAGGTCGTTATTCTTGGTGTCAGTGGATTTGGTTGATTTCTGTTTGGTTTCCAAAACTATTTACTATGATTTGCGATTGCTACTCTTACAAGTCAGCCAATGGATGCATTTTGCTAATTACTTCTTGTGACGAACTGGGAATGTTCTTAATGTTTTCTCTGAATACTGTGTTGGTGCCTCAGTGTCCCCTCTGCAGTTCTTAATATCTCGGTGGTGGGATAAGGGTGTGTGATTGCTGCAGAGCAAAGGGCCAGTGCACCTAAATGCCTGGCACTCTTGTCTCCTAGCAACTGATGGCCTGGGCCCCTCCTCTGCAAAGGTGCCAGCTGAAGGTGTTGGAGACAAAGAGATCAGGTGACCTCCTGGCCCTGGAAAGGGGCTGAGCAGAGGAGGAGGGGCTGGGGGGGTTCAGTCTGGAGCTGGCTGGGGATGAGGAGTGAAATGCAGACGTGGGGGTCTGGCTCACTGACCCCCAGAATGGACCTGGACGAGGGGTCCGGTTCGTGGTACCGACAAGCTCTGTTTTAGACCCTGTTCCTGTCATCAAATAAACCTCTGTTTTACTGGCTGGCGAAGAGTCACATCTGACTGCAAAGTGGGGGTGCAGGACCCTGTGGCTTCCCCAGGACCCCGCCTGGGCAGACTCGCTGTGGGAAGCGCACGGAGGGGCAGAGGATGCTGAATGCTCCAAGGAGAGACCCAGGAGGTGAAGCCGTGTGAGCTTCTTGCCCTGCAGACAGTCTGCTCCAAGGGAGAGGAGGCTCCCCAAAGTCCTGCCTGGCTTGGTGGGGAGCAGTTCCAGAGCATCGCCCGGAGACTCTGTGACACTTCTAGGACCGTTCAGCATGATTATTGTTCGTTGTCAAACTATGCCAAGGACTTGTCTACATGGGGACAGCCAGGAACATTAATCTGAATGAACTAAAACGAGTTAAGTAAACCACATAAAATCCGCTGTGTGGATGCTTTCAATCGGGCTTGGTCTATGTGACAAGGTCTAGTTGACATTTGTCACCTTGCGTCGATTTGTGGATGTCTACACTCCAATTTGTCTCCATCTGACAGCAACATGGTAAAACACCTCCCAGAATGGCAGTGACCCTTAACGTGGCCTTAATTCAGTTTGAATTAAGGCCACTTAGGGTCTGAGTTAAGGTGTTCACACAGGCTTTAGTCTAGTTTAACTTACCCACTTCAAAGTCACACCTTTAGCTATTTCTGATTACTTTTCCTGGGTGTCCCTGTGTGGACAAGCCCTAGGCATTGCTAGGATTGTGCTTAGCACTTTTCAGATGATACAGAAAAAAATTCTGTTTTTCTTCTTAAAATCTGTGTGAATGGCTGTAACGTAGCACCTTCATTTTGAAGAGAAGAGAACTCCCAAAACCTGCAGACCCGGGCCGTGCTCCAGAAGGCATGACGAAGTCTAGGCACCTCTGGCCCCATGTCAGTGGGAAAAGGAGTGGAGAAGTGAAGTGAATTAAGCACTGTGATGAAGATGGCTACTATTCAAATGACCAGTCTGCTCTCGGCATGTGAGCCAATCAGAATGGTAAGAAAGATGGTTATTTCTGGGATTTACCAGAAGGAAAATGCCCTGAATAATAATGGAAAAGTGGGTGTTACCAATTGCTCAGGTCAAAGTGAACTTCCCGGGCTTGGGGGAGCAACGGACTGGCTGGGCCTGGTGCCCCAGATGCCCAGCGAGGGCGCCATGACATGGCGAGTGCAAACCTGCTGCCAACATCCCCGTCGCTGGGTGGGTTGAGCCTTTTGGCTGCGGGGTCCAGCCCCTGGTCCTTAGGGCACTTGTGCAGCGTTAGCCCCGATGTTCCCCTGTGAGAGCCTGCAGTAAACTCCCCCCACGGCCAGCCAGGCGGGCCAAGCAGGCATGTGCAAAGGGCAGCGGGTGAGGTACGTTTGCGGCACCGGAGGGGAAAGCCGACAGCAGAAGAACACGAAGCAGAAAAGGAAGGTCACTTCTTCCGTCTACACTCCGAGCGCTGCACCGGCATTGTCCATTTTCTCTCAGGATAATCCACCTTCCCAGGCAGCTGGACCTAGGCCAAGGGAAGACCCTCCACCCACCTCACCATGTCTACCAACTGCACAGAAGGATTCGGTTTTGCTCAGCACCACTCGATTTCACCGTGCCCGTCCAGCCCCACCGCAGATCCACTTCCCGTGAGAATCGCCAGCACACCCTGCCACACATAGGGAGAAACGTGCTGCCTGAGAAGATATTCGCATCCGATGTCTGGTTATCGGCTTGGTCCCGCGGGCCGGTGACCATTTTTACAAGGCGTTCACGTTTGGAATCTCAAATCAGTTTTGTCTGACCCCCTTCCCTGATTTCATGTGACCGGGAACATGGAACTAGATACAACGTCGTGCTGAAAATCCCTCATTTTGGGCCACTGGGCAAATTACATTGAAAGGAAAAAAAGCTTAAAAATGAACCTTGTTATTGTCCGGGGAAATGCTACAAAACTAGACCCCGGTTTTGGCAGCCGTCAGGACGGCACTGGGGCGTGTGTGTGAATCTGAGCTGTGTTCAGTGTAAACCAGTGCGGCGGGCCCAGGTCCTATCCGCCCCCGATTTCCGAACACGAGCAGTGAGCTCAGGAGTCACCCCAAACCCATGAGCAGAGGGTCCCGCCAGCTAAGAGTTAGGTGGACATGGCTGGTCCCAAGGCCAATGGGAGTTAGGAGCCAAAGGACGCTTGAGGATCTGGGCCATGAATGGTTTGATGGGTGGCGCAGAAGAGCAAGTCTTGAGTTCAGTGGCAACCATTGGAGAGAGGACAAATCACCTGAGAGCTGCGGGAGCCTGGCCCACCAGCCCAGAGAGTCCTCACTGCTCCAGTCACGTACCCCAGAGAACGTCCCAGTTCATCCCCATCAGACAGAGCAGGTCAATGCTGGGGGGCAGGCAGGGATTTGAGAGGGTCAAACTTGGGGGGCTGAATTTGGGGATCTCACTGGGCTCCCCCCTGCTGTGGTCCTGGTGCACAAAGTCTGGCCTCGTTGCGTAGGAATGGGGGAGACCGGATGGGGACGTGAAGAAGCTGCAGATCAGGGTCCTGTGCTGGGGGGCAGGTTCCTGCAGCCCCGTGGCAAGGCTGGGCTTTGCACCTGGAGCCGAATGGGATCCTGAGTCGGATTCGTTTTGCCAAACAATCCGTGGGGAGCCGGCACGTTTCTTCTGCCGCCCTCTCCAGAGAGCCTGCCTCTGCCACCAGCAAACGCGCCAGCCACACGGATTGCCCTCGGCAGGGCCAAAAGCGAGCGCCCGGCCTGGTGTGACAGTCGCACTAGGGTTTTGCACGGCTTTGCAGCGGCTGCCTTTGATTGCAGAGACCTCGCCAAAGGCCCGGGAGGTTTCTCCTGCATGGCACCGGGCGGAAAAGTGGCGTTTCTGCTGCACGATCTGTAGCTGACTGGGGGTGTGGGGGGGCGTGCATTGGGGTTTGCATTCAGAGACGGAGGCTACTGGCGCCCAGAATCGAGGCACTGCCGCTGTGAAGCGGGCAGGGGACTCCAGTGGGCTGCGGTGACGAAGAGACACAGGGCGCAGAGAAGCTGGGACCTGAGCTGGAAGGACTCAGGGGGTTCACACTGCAAAGTTACACCCCTGGGGTGGCGGGGGGAGTGCAGGTAAGGAGTAGAAATCTTGGCTCCCTGGTGCATCTGGCTTGCAGGGAAATGCGGTGCCCGGATAACAGCCAGGGAGGGGTGGAGTAAATGGATCCTGCAAAATAGCAGAGGCTTGGAAACCTGTCTTCCTGCGGGGGAGGGGGCAGGCCAGCGCCGTGTGTTGTGGGGGGGGATCTGGCTGTGCGGAATCAGGCGGGGGGGCAGGGCAGCGCCGGTGTTGCGCGGGGGGGCAGGGCAG